>NW_021703781.1:76824094-77049435 GCF_005190385.1 Monodon monoceros
ACATATGTATATACATATATATTTACAAAAATACCTCAAAGAATGTAGAAGTCTTCCACACTTTAATTTATGTACTTTGAGAATGTGATTTTCTAAACAAGTAGCATTTGTAAATCAACTATACTTCAATAACACTTTAAATATAAAAATAAAACAGTGAGCATGCATCACTTTTGATACATTTCAAATCTAGAAGAATGAAAAGTCTCTGTGTTGTGAGCTTCATGAGGAGAGATCGGAGTCATATTCATTGGATATCTTTAGTGTCTAGAAACTTCCTGGCAAACAGTGGGTGCTCGAAAACGCTAAGGAATCGTTGAGTTCAAGAGAGAGCTAACACAAGCCTGAACTCAGAAGCATGGGGTGGGGGGCAGTGTGATGTCTAAACCGGCAGCATCAGGAGTATGTGAACGAACACATAGAGCTCTGGGAGCCAGGGAACAGGGAGAGGCAGGGATGTGGTCACTTATTCGCACATACTGCCTGAGTGCCAACTTCGTGCCAGGCACCATGCTGTATCTGGGGACAAAGTGATGAACAATGCATGGTCTACCAGACCCTAAGTGTTTCAGCAACACGAGCTGAAGCATAGAACCTGGGAGGAGAACGGGGCTTGGGAAGGAAAGCAAGGAGACCCCTGAAGAAGTGTTGCACCTGCAAAGAAGTCCCAAGCCACAAACCCAGGAAGGCAGCCAGCACTCAGAGTTGGACTCTATGTGTTTGGCCTCAGGTGAGGCCTCCCCACTCTTGGGCCCTTACTCACCAGGACTAACTATTTAGACTTAACATTGACAAACCAACCACCATACTGAATCCCAGTTTAGGGTGCAAGACCATTAACTTGGAAATGCCTCTCTTACCAGCCTAGTAATGTGCCATGAGAAACGGACAGAATTAGACCTAGAAGATGATGCCTTTCTTCTTCGGAAACCAAACTTGACCTGTATCTGTGATGATACCCTATTCTACACACCATTATCTACACATTCAATCTAAGAGACATTTCTCTTCTATTTTAAGGAATTGTGATAACTCATTATGGAAAGAAAAAAAGATCAGGCACACTTCATTACATGTTTTCCCTCAATTAGGCAGAGATCTCAGTGGATTAGTATTCAAAAAGATATAGGTCTTTCCTCTGACCTGGATTTTCACTGGGGTTTCTCAATATCAGGTAGTGAATATCAAGGTAAAGTTAACGATATATGGTAAAAAAACACATGCATAACTGCATTTTAAAGTTTTCCCAAGCCAACCGCTTCAGCCATAGTTACTTGATAAAAATAAACAACTTCCCTCTACAGTTTTTAGTGATTTTCTTTCTAGAAATGTGATGGGCACGATAGAAAAATTCTTAAGATTGGTATAACAAGCTTGCTTTTGCAACTCAGCAGGTCATTTGACTTCTATTGCTTATTTCCTCATCTGTAAAAATGGTTAGAATGATAATCACTTCACAATGCTGTCATGAAGGTTAATAATGTACTTTACAAAATCATTATGACATATTCCAGCAAGAGCAATTATTACTTGTATTCATTTGTTAAGTAAAAGAGCTTTAGTTGTTCAGACATATTATTAAAAATAATTGTGTCTTAAGCTTGTGTAACTACTAATTATGTACATTTTCCTGCAACTCCTAATAAATAACCAGCTTTTTAAAAAAATCCAACATGCAAATCATATTTATTTTCCCAAATGGCCTTAGCCCTCATGATCACTTCTGCTCCCCAAATATAAAAGTCCCTCCTTCCATTGTGGTAACACCCCTTACACGACCCTCATATTTCCCACAAGTATGGTCAATTTTCAGATATTTGGTGTTCTTTAGGGAAAAGACTGCATAAATAAAAGAGAAAGGCAAGAACTTATCAAACAAAAGCACAGAAGTCTCATGAACCATGTCTCCATGGGTTATTTGGTGAGTAATTGAAGCTGGTTTAAGAACTTGGATTCCACAGAAACAGGTTTTTTTCTCACCCTGTGCCAAAGAGTTCCACTCATTCAGTTTTGTTTTAAAGCAGAGGAGCCCAATGCTGATAAAGCAGGCGGTAAAGTAGAGTGAAGAGGCTTTGGGCCATATCATGTCATCAGTACTGGGGGACGTGGGGATGATGGCGGAAGGACGGTGAGGCTTTGGTCCTTCTGGTAACTTAATTGCCATTCAATTTTTTGGAAGAATGAGCGTTGAGCTCCACACAAACACTGGCTTCTTTTTCTTCCTTATTAATTTCCCCCACACTTTCCTTCCTTCCATTTCCTGCTCTCCTCCCTCCAGAGTGTTTATCCTCCAACATCCCAGTGGTTCAGAGAAGAACTGGAGGCTGGTATGGAGGAAGCCATGGGGAGGAGGGGCAGGTGCTGATGAATCTTGGGTTGTTCCCATCATTCTGACATCTCCATTTCATTGTTGTGGTTATTTTCAGATTTCATCCATCTTCCCATTGAGATCTCAGTTTGCACCCGAGTTTCTCTTCTGAAGAGGTTGCAGGGCATTTGTGTTTTAAGGTGTTTAAATTACCTACACTTTAGCAAAACATTTGTCTTTAAAAGTGACCCTCTTGTCCGTGGCCTTCATACTAAATGAAGGTCAGGATTAAAATTCAACTCTTTCTGTCAGCGCTTTCTTTAATGAGAAAAACAAAATTGGGTCTGAAGTAGATTAAAAAACTCATTTGATGTCACTCGAGGTGAAGCTGAAACATGAGGCATCACTAGAAGAAAATATGCGCGTTTCACCATTTAAATGTCTTAAGCGTTCAAATCACTTAGCATTTGGTGACACATTGTCCCTGTGACTCTGTCCCACAGACTGGAAGCTGAATGTCTCAGACCTGCTGTTACTTCTTCCATCATTCCCAGAATATACAGAAACCCAGGATGTGGGACCTTTGGAAATATCCACAAATTCCCAAACTTTCACAGCTCGAGAATCATCTGGGTTATCTGCGACACGTGCACCTTCCCAGGCTGCTCCCTCAGAAAGCCTCCTTCATTAGACCTTCATTAGGTCTGGGGACAGGAGGCAGGCATCTGAATTTAAATATTTAACAGGTTCCGCATGTGATGCTGATACAAGTAGCCCACGGAAAACACTTTAAAAATACTTAATAGTAGGGTGGCATTTTCCACTTAGGGTGCTCTTCACCCACCCTGCAGGCTTTGACGTGATCAGTGCCTTAGAAACACTCCACACTTGTGATAGATTTGTAAAGAAAACAAACCCACCAGAAAGAGAACTCAATAGTATCGGCCCCTTCCAGGTCTTACACGTGACTATGATCTTCCTTGCCTCATATTTCATTACATAAGACTTGACATATTAGGTTAATATCACACACTTCTATCTATTTCACCCACACACAAATTCCCTGCCAGCACTTCAGAACAGAAGTGAACTAATTTTAGTACATTTTTCGTGGTGAATTTAGGGGACTTGTGGGCTGTTTCAGAAAGTCTGGGGAAGGGCGATAACCAGCAGCTCCACAGCACAGTCTAGGTGAAGCAGAATTTTGGGAACAACCACGCCTAAAATCCTGCGGGTTCATGGCTCAAAAATGGGGAAACTTCTTGCTTAGGGGCTGGAGAGTCTCCCAAGTGGATATGATCGCCACTAACTCAAACATTAAACCAGTGACACAATTGATAGTTGCGGAAAAGGTCACTTGAAATATATTGAATTTAACAAAACTTTGGCTGTGCTTTATCTTTGTTAGTGTTTCTTGAGCATGATATTAATGGAATACATTCCTGTTAGGGACCCAGAGGGACTTGCACTCAAATCTTTGCTTTGTCCCTGACTCACTGTTGGGATGCCCGAGGCTGTGGATTCCAATGAGGAGTCTTTACGTTTGTTTCCCAAAGTGGCTCCTGCTCTTGACATTTCCTAAAAGGAAGTGAGTGTCCACATGGGATGGTTGGTTGCAATACAGGAAGGTTGTGCAGTTTTGAAAAGCCCATCAAAGTTGCCTCTTGTCTGAAACTTCCCTGGTATTCTTGACAAAGGACCTAAAAGGAGGAGAAATTAACATCTTGGCTCTTAACCAGCTATATCTCGAAATGAAGATACACAGACACTGAATTGGCTTCTGCTACAGCTGCTCCTTTATGCACACACTTCTTCTCTCTTAACAAGAAGGAATCCCTACTGCTCTTTTTGAATGCCAGGACCACCTTGATCTGGGGTTCCACGAGTTCTTGTTCCTTTTATGAGGATGACAATCATTCTTTAAACAACATGCCAAGAGATCAAACATCTGTGTAGTACTTCACTAAAATCAGAGTGCCGACTCCCAGGGGGCATGAAATACACTTTTCATGATTCCTACTGACAACACTCTGACTAGATGATTTTATCCTGCGATCCTGGTAGATATGCTGGATAAGAAGCTCCTGGAAGCATAACGGAGGGGCCGTATGCCATCTGCTCAACAGAAACAACCCCCATGAAAGGCCTAGGGCTTGAGTGCGTTTGCCTGCAAGCTGAACCTCTTCAAGTGGGATTTCACTACACCGCTGTTAATCCCACTTACATAATCTGCTGGAGGCTTCCTAGAGACTGTGTGATTTAGCAAGAAACTGCTCTGGGTATTGAATGTGACCCCAGTACCACTGATGTCAACCTCAGCCTTGGCACCCAAGAGCCTCCTCCTGCAGCTAATGGATCTTCCACACACCTGTGCTCAGCCAGGTTGACAGGTGCGCAGCATACACAGGCGACTCACTTGGTTTCGGGGCACACACTCCAAGGTGATAAGGAAAAGGGGTAAGGAGATGCAGAAAGCTGGCCTGTTTGGGATGGTAGCAAACTTCGAAGGGCAGCTCGTCCAGAAGGATCTGCAGCTAGAGAGCTGCATCCAATGCTACCGGCACAGTGGCAGCCCTGAGCTGCCAGATTTTCTGGTTTTTCAGAAGAAGCCAGATATTTTTTTTTTTTTAGGTGAAAGCCACTGAATATTTTTCTTAATTAACTTAGTGAATGCATATAATTTAAGAATCAAAGGCTTAGAAACCATGGAGATGGTAAAAAGACTCGTTGCCAGGGGTTGGAGGGAGGGGGAGGGGATGAATAGGCTCCGAGGATTTTTAGGGAGTGAAAATACTCTGGATGACATTATAATGGTGGACATACGTCATTATGATACATTTGTCCAAGTGCACAACACCAAGAGTGAACCCTAATGTAAATTACGGACTCTGGGTGATAACAATGTGTCAGTGTAGGCTCCTCAGTTGTAACAAATGTACCACCTGGTGGGGGCGTTAATAGTGAGGGAGGCTGTGCACCTGTGGGGCAGGAGCTATATGGGAAATCTCTGTACCTTCCCCTTGTTCACAATTTTGCTGTGAACCTAAAGGTTCTAAAGATCCAAGCTAAAGAGCAAAGAAAAACTGGGGGAAAAAAATCAAAGGCTTATAGTACCAGTGGCCCCTGCCCCATCTCTGTCCAATCACCATCCTCAGTCACCGTTTCAAATGCTTTTTATTTCTTCACTATTACTAAAAAGTATGGTTATTCTGCTCTTCGTTAGCTTATTCTAAGCATTGCCTATTTATTTCCCGCATTCACTGAGGCTGATAATTTTTAGCTCTTACCGCACCGACCCTCCCAACACAGTCACAGCCCCTGTTCAGTGACCTCGGCCTCACCAGCTCCCTAGTCCTGCTCTCACCCTGGGGCGTCCCTGTGCCCCTCTCCTGAGTTGGGACCCCTGTTTTCTGGATTCCATAGTTTTCTCAGTTGTCATTTTGTTGAGATATGTTTCTGGTAGTTTCCTAAAAAGGCTGCTTGGGAAGTAAATTTTTGGAGACTTCACACATTTGAAAGGTCTTTATTCTACTCACATCTGATTGGAATTTGGCTGGTATAGATTTTTGCCTGGAAAACTGTTTCCCTTCAGATTTTGAAGGCATCTCTTCATGTCTTCCCATTTCCAGAGTTGCGTTGGATAAATCTGACACTCTGATTCATGTTCCTTCGGCTGCGTCCTGCTTCTCTCTCTGCGATGTTAGGCTCTCCTTTTCATGCATGGTGTTCGGACATTTCATGGCAACAAACGGAGGTGTCAGATAGACCTCCTGGGCCTCAAACCCTGCAATGACGCTCATGAACTGGGTGATCTTGGACATGTGACTTGACCTCACTGCGCCTCTGTAAAACCGGGATGAGTGCCCTTCATGTAGAGTGCATGTGCAGAGTAATGAGATAATACATCAAAACCCTTCAAACAGGGGCTTCCCTGGTGGCGCAGTGGTTAAGAATCCGCCTGCCAATGCAGGGGACATGGGTTTGATCCCTGGTCTGGGAAGACCCCACATGCCGTGGAGCGACTAAGTCCATGAGCCACAACTACTGAGCCCATGCACCACAACTACTGAAGCCCGCGCACTCTAGGGCTCGCGTGCCACAACTACGGAGCCTGCGTGCTGCAACTACTGAAGCCCGCGCGCCTAGAGCCCGTGCTCCACAGCAAGAGAAGACACCACAATGAGAAGCCCGTGCACCACAACGAAGATTAGCCCCTGCTCACCACAGCTAGAGAAAGTCCACGTGCAGCAACGAAGACCCAACACAGCCAAAAATAAAAAAAAATTAAAAAACCACAGTTCTTGGCATGTAGTGAGCAACCACTGAATATTGCGGGTTTTGACTGCTGATACTACATTTCTTTGTTTTAGTTTGGCTTTTTCTTGCAGTGGCTTGTGTCCTTCCATCCTGTTACTTGAACTGCATCTTGGTAATTTCCTCCCTCCATCTTCTCTCTTCTGTCTTGGAAATCCCATCCGTCAGACATTGGATTCCTAGACTCATCCTCTCCTGCTCCCATTCTTTCCTACTTCCCATTTCTCTTTCTTTTTAATTATTATTCTATTTTCTGAGATATTTCCTGGACCTTTGTTGCCCAATTCTGTTGAGTTTACTGATGGCTACCATATGTCAGTTTCCAAGAGCTCATTCTATGTCCCTGATGGTTCCTTCCCCGTTGGCATGCTGATCTTGGTTTCTGGATGCAATGTGTCTTCTTATCTCTCTGGGAATAATAAGTAAACGTTGAAATTGTTTTCTGAGTCCCACGATGGCGTTTCCTCGGGATTTCTTCCCCTTGCACGTGTTTGCTTTGTTCTCTCACTTTCAAGTGCAGGATTTCCTCCTCAAAGTTCTGGCCATCCTTGGCTGTTCATTCATACCCAGGAGGGAGACCTAAAAAGGCTGTGCCTATGGGTTGTGCTTGTTGACTGGTGAGCTTCACCCCATGGGATCCAGGGTCTTTTCTCCATAGCTCTGCCCACGTCCCTAGAGTGGAATCCTCCAGTCCCACCTGGGGACAGTGTCTGGCTGCAGCATTCCAGACAGGGTGGGGGCAAGAGCCGGGTGTTCAGGCTCAGGAAATCCTGCTCACCACAGCTAGAGAAAGTCCACGTGCAGCGCATTTTTTCCACGAAATCCTCTATATTTAGCCCTGCACTTCACCCCCGCCTTCTGCAGCCCAGATACTCCCCATCTCAGTTTCTTTAGAGAATGAATTTCCTAGATGCATATGAGGCCAGCTGCTCTGGTACAGACTTTCTATCAGTCCCACTGTCCACCCTGCCATCCTCACAGCCTGGGGTCTCCTGACCCTGCCAAGCACTTTAGCTGCTTCTCCCCAGCATCGAGAAGGAGTCAGTTTCCACTCCTTCTGACTCCAGGGGAAAAAATTCTGATTTTTAAAGGTAACTAATTCCAATTTTACTCTATTCATTAGGACAGGTTAGGAGGCAAAAGATGCATACAGGAGTTATAAGCAGCCCTTTGGCCACTCGTTAACCTAGGATACACCTGCTTCAGCCCACGTATAATAAGAATGACCTGCAATGTTGTTAAAAACCCAGATTCCTATCCCACCTCAGACCCACCAAACCAGGAGCCCTGTGGGTGGGGCCCAGGAATCTGCATGCTTAACAAGGTGCTCCTGGGAGGTTTGGATGCAGGTGGCCTGGTGTTTGTCACACACGGATGGACACCACTCCGAGAAGAACCAGCTGGGAGCCACGTCTGCTTCCCTGGATGCACAGCTCGGCCTCCTGGCGAGTCACTGCTAGTCTCTGGCCACTCAGCAAGTAGGTACTGCATGTGCACTTGACACTGGCCTCACTGGGTGTTTCTCCTGCATTGTGATCTGTAAGGCAGAGCCCAGAGATGCACTGATCTCATCGGGGCAGGCAGCGGGGTCTAGTCGATGTTCTGCTTGACCCTGCCCCGGGAGCACTTTTTGGTAGGAGCAAAGGTAAACTCCATTTGCAATGGCTCCCTTTGTGCAGGTGAATGCATGGACCAGTGCATATTTGAAGGGGGTCCTGTTGAAGACCACACAGCTAGAGGAATGGGCTGTGCCACTCAACAGAGCACTCTCTCGGGAACATGACATTGAGTTATCATTTCCAAGAGAAGAGAGCTGCAGTGAAAAGTGGAAGATGGAAGATGTGCTCTCTGATGTAAGGCAAATGCGTCAGGCCACAAAAGAAGCTCAGGGTTGGCTTAGGACCTCCAAGAGGCTGGGACCTAGGGAGGGGGATTCAAAGGAGAAGCAGCAGAGAAGGACTGCCAAAGGGAAGACTCAGCATCACGTGGCAGGGGACCCTGGCTGCTGCCCCATCTCCTTGGGTTGGCGGGTGCCTGAAACACCCCTTTGGACGTGCAGACCTGAGGACCAGAGAGGCTTCTAAGGCTGTCCCGAGAAGTCCTGCTGTGTCGTCAGCTACCATTCCTGTAGGACCCCAGCACGGCCTGAAGGAATAAGCACAAACCAGTAGGTTTGGCTCTAGACAGAAGAACCAATGCCTTCCCTCCTCTGTGATTCAGTCTCCTCGTCTATTCAACGGTGTCTCACCATCTACTGAAGTGTCTGTGCGCCTTTACAGGTCTACACTCAGCTATCCTTCCAAGGGCAACTGTCTTTTCTCCCTACAGTGTGTTTGTCGGCTCTGAGAACACAGACCGTCTTCATCATCTCTTGTATCCAGCACTGTGTGGCCCTTCAGAAGTGCTCTGTAAATGGCTTTACTGACACATTAATTAATTACTCTTCACCAGATATGATTTAAACTGACTGCTCTCCATTCAGCTTTTCCCCTTGACTCGATGCCATCAGAGGAGCCATCTTGGGAGGCCATTTCAGATCATAGGAAATATGCCATCAACAGGTCTTGCAATCACAAAAATGCAGAAATGTGAGGTTAATTACGTCTTTTATTAGGTGTGAGACGATATTTGAGGCTGACTGTTTATGGGAAGAAGAAGAAGAAAAACATAGGTTGCTTTTTAAAGAAGTGGAATGTATGTTCTGCAGAAATTCACAAGAGCAAAATGTGATTTGGAAAGTGTCGAGGTTGACTTGAAATAATAGAACACGAGTGTGTGTATGTGTCGTGTGCGTGTGTGTACAAGAGAAAGAGATTGCATCAAGGAAGAAAGACAGAAAACATATCCTTCTCTAGATGAACTGACTCCTTTAATATGACTGGGGTGAACGAGCCTCTCCACGTTTGCTGTCACTCCTTGTCTAGAATTTGAGCGCTATAAACATGGGAAGGGGGATCTTAGAAGCTGCTCTGGTTACGATCGAATCTTTTTCAATCGAGAGGGTGGATGATGAGTCTCCGGATGTGTCACGTTGTTATCATGAAGCGGGGAGCGCACTTCTGTGTCCATCACCATGGTTGCCCAGATGCCCTAACTCTAGGACCACACAGGCTGGAAGGCTACTGGCTGCCTCTGTTGTGAGTAGGACCAGCCCTCCCTCGCCAGGAGCTCCACAACCCCAGACCCACTCTTTCATAGCCATCCTTCTCAGCATTAAAACTGTTCCTCTTCAAAATCCCTCTACTGAAAATAAACTGGGGTTATTGAGGCAATCCCTACTAAGTTAAAAGTTAAAATGCACAGCGACTCCACGCAGTCAAGGATATTTGTGAGAAGGTGTTCATTACAGTCTTGTTTGTAACAGCAAAAAATTGCAGACCTCCTAAAAGTCCCCCAATAAAAATTGGCCAATAAACTATGATACCCCCAAGCTATGGAACTCTGCACAGCAGTTAAAATGAATGAGGTACCTGCTGTCTCTACTTACTTGGAAATGCACCCATGCTGGATTATTAGGGGAAGACCACTAAAGACAGAATATATACACAACTTTGTTAAAAAATTAAGATGTCTACCAATATATAATACATGGGCATATGTTTCTACGTGTACAGAAAAAGTTCTGGAAGGATACACACTAAACTAAGAAAAATGGTTACCCCGGAGAATGTAATTGGTAGGGAGGGAGTGATAAAGATGGTGATTCTCATTTTTTTTTTTTTTTGTTTAGAATGGGCTGATTTTGTAATTTTAAAAAAATCCTCAGTCCCTTATTAAAATAGAGATCTCTACTGGGAGGGTCATCCCGTGCTGAGGTCCAGTAGCTTGGTTGGAACCTGGGTGGGTTATGGGAGGGAGCATTTATGTTACAGTCTGCTGAGAACTGGCCCAAGGATTTTCACAGGAAAGGGGCTGTCAGAGCCCAGACGGAATGCACATGGTGGAGATGCCCTGTCCATGGCAATTCCCCATCTACAGACCAAAGATATGTGTCAAAAGAGGGATTTGTGGAGCGCTGCCCTTTCCTGGATGGATAATGATGCCCCACTGGCAGCTCCAGTCCTCCTGCAAACTGTCTCCACCACAGGATTTCCTTTCGCAAAGATGCTGCCCGTGCACGTGAAGACCAACGGACTAAATTGTAAATGGACTGGCCTGTTATCCATCTCATGTTCTCCCTTCCCTAATGTCCCAGATCACTTTATATCTTTAAATAGCAGCATCTCTACTTGGTCAGAAGAATTTAAAACCGGTCACATTTGGAATAGATACATGTACATGTATAACTGAATCACTTTGCCGTACACCCGAAACGAACACAACATTGTTTATCAACTATCCTCCAATATAAAATAAAAAGTTTAAAAAAATAAATAAATTAGAAAGAAATACATAAACCAGTCACATTTGGGTAGTTTGATACAGAGATAACAGTAGTTCCCATTACATAAAGAAATCTTTGGCATTCCCCATCCCGAGCTATAGCTCCCCTTCTAGATGATTTAGGAGCTGACTGACAGCAAAACACTGCCTTTTACTGAAACCAACAAGAGCTGGGGGGCCTAGGATTTTGCCTGAGATCCCAAGCAATCTGCTGACCTTTCTCCAACACCACTTATTATATTTTAGTGTCAGAGTCAATTGAATGATGCGCTCTAAAGAGTGCAACTGAATCCATTTGCGCTTTGGGAAAAAGCAGCCTCAGCCATCCTCATCCATCAAGGTTAGATGGAAGGGGAAATGCCTTAAAAGTGGGTCGTTTTTTTTCAACAGCGATATGCCAGCGAAGCACATAAGGATTCTGTGACGTGCTGCAACCACTGTGATTTATCCGCATAAGGCAATGAAGGCAATGCTTGAGCCAAAAGGGAAAGTAAATCTCAGAGAAATCACGTTTCTCTGTCGGGAAAGTGGACGGGCCATTTGTCCTGGAGGTACCAACCACATAAGAGTTGCAGTGCCCTCTGGTGGTGGTTGTTTTTTCCTGCATTGCGCCATTGCACGTTTCTGATTTGCCCCACGGAAGGCCAAGGCGACGCCATCAGCGGTTGGCGTGCGGGAATGGGAGGCGCAGAGGAAGAGAGAATCTGAAATTGAAAGGAAAGCAATCGACACTTAGAACTATGAGAAGAATGACTGCTGGGTGCAGGTCTGGCTCCCTGGTGTCATGCTGAGAGTTGGCACCTGACAGAAGAGGCAATAGGTGCTTTGAAGCTCTGGTGGGTCCTCTCCAGATCTGCTGAAAAATAGGGTGAAATGCCCAGCGGTGGAGAAAAGCAGCATTGCCCAGTGGAAGAACACAGACCTGGTTGTCAAAGAAACTGCGGGGCCAGTTCAGCCACTTGCTGGTTAAGGGACACAGGGCAAGTCATTTGTCTTCCATAGTTTGTTCATCTGTGAAATGGGAGAAAGAAGCCCTACCCCCTGAGTCACTGTCCAAACAAACAAGACAGTATGCATGACGGCTTAGTAGAGGGTAGGCAGTCCCTCGGTGGCAACTGTCACAAAAGTGTTGCCACCCCACACCTTGTTTTAGGTTCTTTACGTAACTTAATGAAACTAGGGGAGATAATGGACATTTTAATTTTATTTTATTGACATATAGTTGATGTGTAATATTATGTAAATTCTTGGTGTACAAACTAGTGATTCGCAAGTTTTAAAGGTTATGCTCCATTTATAGTTATTATAAAATACTGGCTATATTCCCTGTGTTGTACAATATATCTTTGCTGCTTATTTTATACCTAATATTTTGTACCTCTTAATCCTCTACCCCTATCTTGCCCCTCCCCACTTCCCTCTCCCCACTGGTAACCACTAGTTTGTTCTCTATATCTGTGAGTCTGTTTCTTTTTTGTTATGTTCACTAGTTTGTTATATTTTTCAGATTCCACATGTAAGTGATATCATACAGTATTTGTCTTTCTCTGTCTGACCTGTTTCACTTAGCGTAATGCCCTCCAGGTCATCCATGTTGTTACGAGCGGCAACATTTCATTCGTATGTTGCTGAGTTGTATTCCAGTATGTGCCACGTCTTCTTTACCTATTCATCTGTTGATGGACACTTAGGCTGCGTCCATATCTTGGCAACTGTAAATAATGCTGCTATGAACATTGGGATGCATGTATCTTTTCCAATTAGTGTCTTCATTTTTTTCAGATATATACCCAGGAGTAGAATTGCTGGGTCATATGGTAGTTCTATATTTCGTTTTTTGAGGAACAACCATACTGCTTTCCACACTGGCTGCACCAATTTACACTCCCACCAGCAGTGCACGAGGCTTCCCTTCTCTCCACCTCCTCGCCGACATGACAATAGACATCTTAAAATCACACGTGTGGAATAAAGTCATGCCCCCTTTCCTCTAAAGATGAGGTCTGAAAATATGAAGAATCTGATACAAACCATCTTGCGTGTTCTTTACTTTTCCCTTCTCAATTCTTCCACTGCTTGTTGGATCTCACTCTAAAATTAACAGGGCTCGATAGCTCTTTTTAAAAACCTCCCACGAATTACTCTCAAGTCAAAGAATTCCTGTGTTAGACAACCCTTCTTCCTCAAGTTGATCGAAAGTATTTCAAGGAACCAAGATCATCAACAATGTGCCCACTGACTTTAAGTTGCAAACAGGCAAGTGTTCTGAGTCATCCCCTGACCACTGAGCTTATGTGTATAAAATGTACTGCTAATATCACAGGAAACATGCCAATGGTCTGTATCTTGATTGGGTGGTAGTTATACGAATCTACACAATAATAAATTGCATAGAACTACACACACACACACACACGTGAGTGAAGTCTGACTAATTCTGTGGGTTGCACTAATATCAATTTCCTGGTTGTGATATTGTACTCTAGTTGTACGAGATGTTACCATTGGGGGAGACTGGGCGAAGAGTATGTGAGGCTTCCTTGTACCTTTTTTGCAATTAACTTTGAACCTATAATTATTTAAGAATAAAAAGTCAAAATAATAACATACCAATGAGTTTGCTCTAACCCACAATTACTGGTAGGCATAGTAAGCATTATACTTCGAGGCAATAAGACATTAAGAGTAAGCCATGAAAAAAATTATGATCACTTACACTACTTTTTCATATTCAAGTATAATATTTAGTTTTCCTCCAGCATCTACCAAATTTCCTCAATTTTAAGTTTCTGTGTTGTTATATTTTAACCTCCTTGAAATCAGGATGAGTCTTATAATGGATAGCATGTCATAGCTTAATTAGCAGCATTTTTTCTTTCTTATTGGTAGATAAAATAATGGTGCACTTTCAACCATTGGCACCCGAGAGTCGATGAAATGTCATGAAGAAGACAGTCATTTGTGCTATTTACCGAATATCACCTGCTCTCCTCCAGGACACATGGTAGGATTGCGCTTATCTGCCCTCTGAAAAGTCGGTGCGGCTGTGGGATTGACTTTGGCCAATAAAATGTGAGCAGAAATGATGCCCCTTCCAGAAGAAAGCCTTTAAGTGCCTGTGAGCCATATGTCCTTTTGCTGCCACTATGACTACGAATGTTCTAGTTGCTGGGGTCTTTGTCAGCCTGTGTCCCGGAATGAAGGAAGTATGCAGAAGAGCCCAGGTACCGACAATAAACATGAAGCATGAGGTAAGAACTAAATCTTTATCATCCTAAGCCACAAAGATGTAGGAGATGTTGTTACTACAGCATAACTCAGCTGATCCTAACTAACGGTGTGATGGTCAATGTGGGCCACGCCGTCTTATACAGTCAGTTTTCATTGTTCACAGTAGTTATGTTCTATAAACTTGTCGTGAACACTGAACTAGGGAATACTGAGTCATTGCCCCTAAAGGAAATACAAGGTTAGGTTCCTATGAGCCTCTGGTCACATTTTCATCTACCGATCAATATAGAACCTTGGTTTATGTGTGTCTCTGTTTAAAGACACCTTATGTAGTATGTACTGTTAACTCTTTAACGTTGAACTCAGGGCCAACAGCACCATAACTCATGCTAAAATAAAACTTATCTAACACGTGTATTTTCTCCATGAGGCACATCCCAGCCTTCTTGTGCTCAGAAACACTGGATAGCACTTCTGTATGATATGTGGGGGTCATTTTAAACAGTAAAATCACCAAACAAAAGCACAGAATTAAAGCTAAAAGTGTGGCACTAAATAAACTGCATCAAGGACCCTGGTTTATGGTCTGAGAGCCAGACGAGGAGGGCAGAGGGTCCCCTTGTTTGACCTCAGCTGGGAACGTGCACACTGAGCCACAAAATTCAAGCCACTCTGTGCACGTGCTTGTCCACAAATGGCCACAAGTGTGCAGTGAGTATTGACTGGAGGTGACAAAAAGATCTTAGTGAGTAGGTGAATTCACAAATACTGAATCCGTGAATAATGAGGATCAACTATACCAGCAGTTCACCAGCTAGGGCCTGTGGACCCCTGAGTTTGCTAACACCCTTTCGGAGAGTCTGTGAAAGTAAAACAGTTTACACAATACCACCAAGATGATATGCGCCCTTTTCTCTGTATGGACATTTGCACAGATGGTGCAAACAATGATGGATCAAACTGCAGGTGCCTTAATAACCAATGAAGGCGTGCCACTAAATTGCACCAGTCACCATCATGTTCTTTATTGCCCTGTGCTCATTGGAAGAAAAAAAAAAAGCTAGTTTCACTCAAGAATGTTCTTGATGAAGCAGTAAAAAGTATTCATTTTATTTTGTCTTCACCTATGAGAACATGTCTCTAAATATCCCTGTGACAAAGTTGGGAAATACACATAAAATACTTCCGCTGCACTCCACAGGACGATAGTTGTCCTGAATAAAAGTTCTTGTGCGGTTATTTGAGTTGTGCACTGAACTAGATATTTTTTCACGGAATTGTGTTTCTACTCGAATGAACCTCTGACAAACTATGGTTATTCAGACTTGGATAACTAACAGACGTTTTCTCAGGAGTGAATGAAGTAAATCTGTCACTTCAAGGAAAACAACTGTTATTTGTTGCCAGTGATAAAATTTCAAGCTTTCAGGTGAAAATTAGATGTTGGAAAACTTACATATGCCCCCACGAGCTGGAAAGCCTTCCAATATGTAAACACTTTTCTGATGTGATTGATATTAACCAAAGTAATTTTTGATAGTGTCTAATGAAATGTATCAACATTTGGAAAAGCTGCCTCACTTAGCGAACCAGTATTTTCCAAGCAGCCAGTGCATGATGTTACAAAATCATGCATGGGTAGAAGATCCATCCAAAGTGATAGAAAAATGGATTTTAATATAACAGAGAATGAAAAGTTCATTGATATCATTCCGTATTCCACGTAGCAATTAACTTTGGGGACTACTACATTCAAGTTTTCATATGGTATAAAAGCAGAATAGCCACCGTTATCTGAAAAGACTATTAGAATCGCCCTCCTTTCTCCAACTACATACCTGTGAGAGGCCAGGTGTTTCTTATATACCTCAACCAAACACATCACATTCCATAAAGAAGTAGATAAGAAAATGTAGCTGTCTTCTAGTAAGCCAGACATTAAAGAGATATGTAAAAATGTAAAACAGTACCACTCTTCTCACTGTCTTTTCCTTGGAAAATATAGGTTTTTTTTTAAGTTAATGTGTTATTTAAGCCAAGACATGGAATAACCTGTCCATCAACAGATGAATGGATAAAGAAGATGTGGTACATATATACAATGGAATACTACTCAGCCATAAAAAAGAATGAAATAATGCCATTTGCAGCAACATGGATGGGCCTAGAGATTATCATACTAAGTGAAGTAAGTCAGACAGAGAAAGACAAATACTGCATGATATCACTTACCTGTGAAATCTAAAATATGACACAGGGAATTCCCTGGTGGTCCAGTGGTTAGGACTCAGTGCTTTTACTGCCGGGGCCTGGGTCTGATCTCTGGTTGGGGAGCTAAGATCCATCAAGCCACTTGACATGGCCAAAAAAATAAATAAATAAACAAATAAATAAATAAAATAAAATATGACACAAATGAACTTATCTACGAAACAGAAACATACTCACAGGCATAGAGAACAGACTTGTGGTTGCCAAGGGGGAAGAGGAATGGGATAGGGATGGAGTGGGAGTTTGGGGTTGGTAGATGCAAACTAGTATATAGAGAATGGATAAACAACAAGGTCCTACTGTAGAGCACAGGGAACTATATTCAATATCCTGTGATAAACCATAATGGAAAAGAATACAAAAAAGAATGTATATATATGTATGTATGTGTGTGTGTGTATATATATATGAATAACTTTGTTGTACAGCAGAAATTAACACAACATTGTAAATCAACTATACTTCAATTTAAAAATTAATACGTTATTTATGTTAACATGTAATAGGTCTGTTATTGTTCTTTTTAAATTAATTAATAAATAATTTTTTTAATACCTCAGTTAAGTTCCAATGTGGGAAATCTCATTAGATAAAAACCCACATGAACAAGAGTTCTCCGGGGTTCTCAATCATTTCAAGAGTGTATGAGAAGGGGGCTTCCCTGGTGGTGCAGTGGTTGAGAGTCCGCCTGCCGATGCAGGGGACACGGGTTCATGCCCCGGTCCGGGAAGATCCCACGTGCCGCGGAGCGGCTGGGCCCGTGAGCCATGGCCGCTGAGCCTGCGCGTCCAGAGCCTGTGGCTCCCCAAGGGGAGAGGCCACGGCAGTGAGAGGCCCGCGTACCGCAAAAAAAAAAAAAAGAGTGTATGAGAAGAGTTGCCCATGCCACATGCTACCTAATCAACACTGGCAATCTGCACACACGCTGACTCTTACAGAGGTTACAAGACCACGGTTCTAGACGTCACTCCCCAACAGCAAAGGAGAGCAGGAAGAAGCTGGGTGCCTGGAGAACGGGAGTCCCTGCAGACAAATTCCCAGCCCTGCAGATCTCATGACAAGTGGGCTTTGCTTTTCTGAGTCAGTGCAGGACACTCGTTACGTATGGAAGGACTTTGATCATTCCATGCAGAGAGCGATGATCTCTGTGAAGATGAAAGATCTTAAGAGCAGCCCTCTTGGACAGCAGTCCTCAAAGGTCAATGGATGGAGGATTTGCTGACCAGAGGATTCCTGTGCTATGTCCCCACTCTGAGCAACCTCTTCAACTCACGGACTTCCAACTGCCATCTGCGGCCGGATTTCTCAACCTGTCCCTGAGAGGCTGTGAAATCTCCTCCTGCTTCCCCAGTAAAAATGCAATAGAAAAACAAGACCAACACCCACAACTTGAAAAGCCGTTTAGATTGTGAGTGCCAAAGAGGGGATGACATTGCCTGGTACTCCATGAGATGGTGCAACTTGTGCCAAAGTCCCACTCCGGGCAGCCGCCTTCTCCAAAAATCTCCTCGTCAAGTTCTTCCTGAGCATCCTTCCTCCCACTTCCCCCCGTCCTAAAAAAACCCTCCAGCCTATCTTGGCTTTCAGGATCCATCTTTTCTCTACAACTTCTTCTTCCATTTTCTCATATGATTATCTAGCTTTCTTCCCTTCTCTTCTCCATGCTCTACACAGATCAACACAACAACCCCCCCCCCAAAAAAAAACCTGATCGCCCGGGAAGAGGAATAAGACAGGTTGAAAATACTTATGTGCAAATACTTTTTGTACAAATTGCTTTCTTTTCTAACAGACAAATGGCATGCAGTGCCAAGGGCTTCTATTTTTATGGGACTAAGCGTTACCCATGAAATGTGTTTCTAAATTTGGAATTATTAAACTTAAATCAGCCCCATATAAGAATTTGCTGAGAATTCTGCCAAACAGTACTACTTCTCTCCTACTTCCTGTGCAAATAAGCATTTGGAATCTTCAGGGATAATGCTTGGTCATTAATGCGTCGTCAATGTTGCCTTGAGTTGTTGTGGTTTGGGCTTGCAACTATTATTCCATTTCAATTAGAAATATTTATTAGTTTGACTTCGTCATTATCACTTTAATTTCTTGTGAGCTATTTGGTCAGCTGTATAATGAGATGCCTATTAGCATCCATTGCGTTTTGGCCCATCATTTTCCAGTGCCCAGATTTAGGACAATGTGTAATGGTACAAATATGAACCCTTCAGACTCCTATTGCTAAGAGTTGTGAGGTGTTATTTTAGATAATTATATAATGATAAATATACTATATATATTAGTTTGTTGTTATAGAAATCATTCCCTCAGAATGTCTTTGGACAGTGAAATTTTGTGATTATTGAAAGTGTTTCTTCAACTGGGAAGGCGAACAGGGCAGTTTGGGGCCAGAGTGTCTGCGTCTCAAATAATTAATGTTGAAAATATTTAAGAGGCAATGATTTATAGCATATGCTGATAATTTCCAAATCAGAATCTCTGGTCTATGATTTTTCCTCATCTCTGGTTCCATATATGCAACCAGGTTTCACAAATAAACTCATTATTTCCGAAATGGAAAGCATCTCTCCTCTCCCACACCAGACTTGCACCTTATAGCTGTTCCTATCTCAGGAAACGAAATCACTGTTCACATGTTCACTCCATCTACAAATGAGGCTCCTCTCTCTTTCCCAGTCCAGTCCCTAAGTTCTGTTAACTCTGCCTCCTAGATACTTCTTGAATCCCTCCTTTTCTCCCCCATTCCTTCTGCTTTCACACCAAGGCATTGCCATCTCTCACATGGATATTTCACTGCTTTATTCCCAGCCTCTAGAATGATTTGTAGCACATAGTAGGTGTTTGCGCAGAATGATTCATAGCACATGGTAGGTTCTTGCGCAGAATCATTCCTAGCACATAGTAGGTGCTTGTGTGATATCTTTTGTTTGCCTCTTTGGATCCACTCTCCTCCCTTCTGCCCCTGTTCTGGGCCCAGGAAGCTGACCTGATGGACCATC
Source organism: Monodon monoceros (assembly GCF_005190385.1). Classification (NCBI taxonomy): domain Eukaryota; kingdom Metazoa; phylum Chordata; class Mammalia; order Artiodactyla; family Monodontidae; genus Monodon; species Monodon monoceros. The sequence continues at coordinate 76,843,616 of NW_021703781.1, forward strand.
TCAGCAGGATGTCTTGCCCTCTGGCTTTTTCAGCAGTGCTGTTCAACAAAAATAAAATACAAGCCCCTGGCATGAGCCACGGGTATCATTCAAAAATTTCCAGTAGCCACATTTTAAAAGTAAAAAGAAATAGGTGAAGTTCGTCTTAATAACGTATTTTATTTGACTCAGTGTATCTGAAACATTACCATGTCAACGCGTGATCAATATGAAAAAAAATACTTATCTGTGAAATATTTTACAATCTTTTTTCTCACCAAGCCTTCGCAATCCAGCGTGTACGTTACACTTACAGCACAGGCCAATTCAGATCAGCCACATTTCAAGGGCACCATTGCTGCGTCTGACGAGCACCCACCACCCTGGAGAGCTCAGACCAGGAGATCAGAGGGCGGGAAGGGAGTAAGAGTTTACGTCCCTAACTCCCCCCACCACGGGGTCCTCACAGGCTGGAGGGTCCCACCTCCTGTCAAGCATCCTCTCTGTCTCGACACCCAAAGTATTAGTGTCCCGAGGCTGCTGCAACAAAGTACCGCAAACTGGGTAGCTTAAAACAACAGACGCTTTTCTCTGGCAAGAGACTGTAAATGTGAGATGGAAGAGTTGGCAGAGCTGTGTTCCCTCTGAGGCTTCTAGGGGAGAACCTGTCCCATGCTTTGCTCTTAACTTCTGGTGTTGCCACTATTCCAGGCTATCTTTGGCTTGTAGGTACACCACTCCAGTCTCTCTGGCTCCATTGTCACTCGTCTTCCCCTGTGTCTCTTCTTATGAGGACATAGTCGTGTTGGATTAAGGGCCCACCGTACACCGGCGTGGCCCCATTGGAACCAATGGCATCTGCAATCCTATTTCCAAATCACATCACATTCGGAGGTTCTGAGAAGGACATCAGTTTGTGGGGGAACATTCTCCAGCCCAGGACACCCTGTAACTGTCACCTCCTTTGAGCAAAGGATGAGCATGCCCTTGCTGTCTCCTCACGGGTCTGAGACCCATCTTTATGAAGTACTAAATTTCCATCTGCGGTTGGGTCTATTTCCAGATTTTCCCACTTCTGTTCCATCGGTCTGTCTGTGCAAGCACCAATTCCATAGTACTGCAGTTACAGAGCCTTTCTGGCATGTTTTAATATTCTAATTCTAGACGTTCTATAGTATGTTTAACCTGTGCTCCCCGCACCTGTGCCTCAGCTTCCTCTAGGTTTTCCTTGTGAATCTTCCTTATTTGTTCTTCGAAATAAACTTTAATTTACAAATCGACCTGTGAAGAATTGATATATTTGTGAAAATGAGTTTTTCTATCCAAAACATAGCATGTTTTTCCACTTCTTCATGGCCCTTCTTGTGTCTTCCAGGGTGCTTAAGTTTTCCGTAAGGTTTTGGACATTTCTATGTAAGTTTATGCCTAAATATTTCATTTTCTTTCTCGCTGTTATAAGTGCAGTCTTCCCTTCCACTACGCTTTCTGACTGGTTTTTATTTATATATATGACAACTATTGATTTCTGTGTTGATTTTATAACTTAATTTACTAAATTTTCTTACTATTTTATAGTAGTTTCCCATTGATTCTTTGGGTTGCTACATAATCATATTATCTGTAAATAGAAATACATCTATATTCCTTTCTAATATATACTCTGTAAATGTTTTATTTTGTCTGATTACATTGGCTAATAACAATGTTTAGCAGTAGTAGAGACAGCAGGCATTAGTTCTTGTTCCAGACCTTCGTAGCAAAGCCCCAAGTGCTTTCCTATTAAGTCAAAAGCTAACTTTGGTCTGAAGCGTATATATCTATCATGTTATGAAAGTATCCATCAATTCATATATTACTAAGTGTTTATAAAATGAATGGGTATTGTTATGGGCTGAATTGTGTCCCCCCCAAAAAAAAAATTCATATGTAGAAGCCCTAACTCCAGTACCTCCAGAATGTGACTGTATTTGGAGAAAAAGGCTGTTAAAGGGGTGATTAAGTTAAAATGAAGCCATTAGGGTGGGCCTTAATCCATTCTGACTGGTGTCCTTGTAAGAGGGAATTTGGACACACCAAGAGGCACCAGGAGCACATGCACACATAGGAAAGACCAGGTGAGGCAGCAAGAAGGAGACCACGTGCAACCCAAGGAGAGAAGCCTCAGAAGAAACCACCCGTGCCAATACCTTGATCTTGGACTTCCAGCCTCCAGAGCTATGAGAAGATACATTGCTGTTGTTCATGCCACCCAGTCTGTGGTACTTTGTTATAACACCGTTAGCAGTCTAATATAGATAGAATTATGTCAGGTCCCTCTTCTGTATCTATGGAGATGGTCATGATTCATCCCCTTAGCTCTATTAATAGTATGGTATATCAATATATTTCCTAATATTGGACCATCCTTGCATTCTGGAATTAATCTCACTGTTTTTTGTTTGTTTGTTTGTTTGTTTTGTTTTGTTTTTGGCTGCACTGAACAGCTTGTGGGATCTTAGCTCCTGGATTGAGATTGAACCCAGAACACAGCTAAGAAGGCACCCAGTCTTAACCACTGGACCGCCAGGGAATTCCTCAATCTCAATTGCTCTTAATGCATCTTTCTTTTCATGTGCTATTGCATTCTTTTGGATAACTTTTTATTTAAAAATTGAACGTAGGGACTTCCCTGGTGGCACAGCGGTCAAGAACCTGCCTGCCAGTGCAGGGGACACAGGTTCGATCCCTGGCCCGTGAAGATCTCACATGCCGAGGAACAGCTATGCCTGTGTGCCACAACTGCTGAGCCCGTGCACTGCAACTATTGAAGCCCGTGCGCCTAGAGCCCGTGCTCCGCAACAAGAGAAACCCCTGCTCATCATAACTAGAGAAAGCCCTCGTGCAGCAACAAAGACTCAATGCAGTCATAAATAATAATAATGATTACCATAAATATTTATCAGTAAGATCAATCAGAAGTTTTATTTTCCAATGAAATCTTTTCAAATTTGAAGATTAATAATATACTCACCTTATAGCAAAGTTTTCCTTGATTTTTTTACACTCTAGAATAGTTTGGGAGGTATTGAGATTACATGAACTTGAAAGATGCATTTTAGGCCTGGTGCTTCTTGGGGAGGATAGTTCTTTAATAGTTTCTTACTTCTTCTGTGGTAATAAGTCCGTTTAGACTTAATGTTTTTACTAGGTTCCATTTTGGTAAGTTGTATTTTTCTAGAAAACTATCCATTTCATCTAGGTTTTCATATTTATTTGCCTGAAGTTGTGAAAAGTACTCTCTTGATTTTTTAAGATTTTTTATTTTTTGTTTCACCCTTTGTCACTTCTAATGCTGTGAATTTCTGCTTTCTCCATTTTTAATTTGATTAGCTATTGGTTTGTCTATTTTGCTGTTTTTTCACTTAAAGAAATCCACCTTCGCATTTTTTTAAGATCTCTACTGTTTTTCTCCTGCCTAATATATTAACTTCTTTACATTTATTAACTCTTTCCTTCTTTTTCATTATTATTGCTATATGTATTTAGTGCTACAAGTTTTCTGCTAATAACTCTTTTAGCTGTATCCCTCAGATTCCGATAGATCATATTTTTAACCTATACTTACTTTTCAGAACTTCCACAATTTCATTTTGCCTTTTCCCTTTAACCAAGAGCTGTTTAATAGAGGGTGTTTTGTTGTTGTTGTTTTGCTGGTGGTAGTGGTTTTAGGTTTTAGTTCTTTATATATTTTGTTTATTAATCCCTTATCAGATATGTGGTTTGCAAATATTTCCTCTCATTCTGTACATTGCCTTTTCAATGTATTGTTTTCATATTTATTGATTATTTTTCAATTTGCTCTGCAGAAGTTCTTTAGCTTGGTGCATTCCCACTTGTTGATTTTAGCTTTTGTTGCCTGTGTTTGCTGTCATTGTTTTGTATTTAAGAGTGGAAGGTTGTTTTTGTTTTGTAATGTTGTCAATTTCTGGTTCATTGTGGTTTGAGAATCCTGCTTGTATTATTTCTATTCCTTTAAATTCATTGAGATCTTCTTTGTGAGGTAAGATTTGGTCAATTGTCTTAATGTTTCATTTGTACTTTAAGAGAAGGCGTCTTCTCATATATTGTTTACATTTCTATACATATCTATAAAATTTACTCATTGAGTATGCTATTATGTCTTCTATATTCTTACTAATTTTCTGTCCACGTGGTATCGCTTCAGTTGAGAGGAGTGGGTTAAGTCTAATGTTATGTGCTTGACTAATTCTCCTTGAATCTTTTATAGATTCTGCACTGCAATTGTTGCCACGTCACCGGGTGCCTACATGCTAGCAACCGCGGTATCTTCCGTGATCGTAGCCTTGACATTATAAACTGCTTTCCCGGTCTTTTATAATGCTTTCTGATCTGACATACCTTGCCAGATATCAAGTTTTCTTTCTTGCATTTTTATCCTTCTTTTTATTTTACTTATTCATTATCTCACATAGCATAAGTTTGTCCATTCTTTAACTGTTAATCTTTCTAGATCTCTTTATTTTAGAAATGTCTCTTATATAGGGCATAGTGTTAGATTTTTCTTAAGTAACCAAAAGTGTAAATCCTTCCTTTAACAGTCTAAACCGATTTACATTTATCACAATCAATATATTTTGCCTCAGTTTCATAATATTATATATTTTATGTATATAGACGTATATATATATATATATATATATATATACATACCTATACACACATATACATGCATATGGAAATACATATAATGATCTTTCAGTATGTAGTCATTTCGGTTTTATCTTTCTGTCTTAATGAGGTTTGCATTTTTGTGCAAGTAATCACCTCTACACAAACACCTCTTTATCATACTTTACTTCCTGCTCACTTAACTTTTCATCTATTGACCCTCCGCTATAAAAAATGTCAAGATTAACCAGCTGTCTCTTCTTTGCATCCGCCCGCTCCTCCTCAGCGTCTAGTTTGAAATAATATAATTTTACTCCCAGTTCACACAAATAAGGTAATCAGTAAACTTATCCTTGGAATTATCTACTCTAAGGTCATCAAAGTTAATAATTTCTATTTCTGTAGTTTAAACATTTTAAACAAGCACAATACACTCCAGGGATGTCTGATTCTCTAACCCTAATGACCACACTGCCCTCAGTGCTGTGTCTTTGGGCATTTTCAAATAGTTAGTGGATATTTACTGAGTGACAAATGTATACCCAGTACTGTTCTAGGTACGTATAAAATTTTAATTCAGGTGAGTGAAGCCCGGGGGACGATGTCTAGCACAGAGTAAGTAATCATCATCACCATCACTCTGAAAAGACATCAGAGCTGACCCCTGGGCGTTGAATGTCCTGAGTAAGCATATCCTGGCATTCAAGGCCTTTTGGGATCTGACCCCAAACCCTTTGCCTGTTATGAACATTCAGGCTTTTTTTCATGACCTCCTGGCATCTATTCCACTTTCCTTTCTAACCACATCCTTATTTCCCTCTGAGAAACCACCTCTACAAAACTCTCACTCCTGGTTCTTGGAGGAAACCTGGCCTCATCCAGAGGACACGCTCCAAAAGTGAAGCACACCAGCGAGATCTAAGCCAATCAGTGGATAAATCACATTTCCTTTGACACACTGGTGAGTTCAATGTTATGCACATGACCGATCAGAGGCAATGAGATGCAATAAGACTTTTTCCAGGTATCCTGGGAAATACATATTATTTTCCGCTAAGAAATATGAGGACTGGAGCTATGGCATCTCTTTTGTGGTCGTGAAAAGAAAGCCTCTCTGGGATGAAGCCCATCACTAAAGCCAGGTGACAAGATGGGGAGAAACAGGGTAGGGACATTTTTGAGTCATTCCTAAGGCTACCCCTGACTTTTCTCTTAAGTGAAACAATAGATTCCTTTTCTCTTTAGCTGACTGGTATTGGATTTTGTCATTTCCAACCCAAAGAGACTTAAGTGACATATGATCTGATCTTGCTTTTCCTGCATCCATGTGTACTCTATAATTTTCCACCTACTTGGCTTTGTTAAAACTATTCTTTCTATCTGGGATGTCCTTTGCCTATCCCCATAGATGCAAATTCTTCTAATTTTTTAGGATTTAAGTAAAATGCTACCTTCTCTATAAAGAATTCCTTGAAGTGTTCAGGGAAGATGAAGCATCAATTCAGCAACTTATTCTCAAATGGTCCAGAAAACCATTCTTTATATTCCAATTGCAACTTTTCTATAACTTTGTAATTCTTTTAAAATTTAAACAATTAAACATAAAGAAGTCTAACCTCTCTGATGGGCTCGTCATCAGTAGAGGCAACTTCACAACAGTATTATTAATATTCTTCCTGTCGGGGTTGACTTGCAATAGCTGTAATGTGTCACATCCCTTGAACAAGGTAGATGGGCCCCTTGTCAAACGGGCAAAAGTCTCCAGGATTTATCCCAGTTCCTGGCACATAGTAGGTACTCTAGAGAAGTTTTTGAGTGAGTGAATGAACAGGCGTGGATCCTACACACAGGCTTCAAAGCAGAAAATCCATGGAACCTTTCCTTTGATATTTTATGTGATGTAAGGAAAGATTATTAATGTTCTAGGGTCTGATTCCTGTTTAAATAGGAGAATAAAAAGGAGATTTTCCAACTGAAATAACTTTGCTTTCCGTAGACCGTGTAATGAGATAAGTGAAGATTCACGCAAGACTAATGGATTCTTTGTGGAAAGGATGGATGCATGAAGGGAACATGACATCACTGCACGATGACAACAGCAGAAGTTATTTATCAGAAATTTAAATGGATTTACTCGGCTCGTGGCATCACTCCTATTATAATGCCAAGTACACATGTGGCAAGACTTGCCTCCTTCCTCCCGACCTCCCTCCCGACCTCCCTCTGCTTTGCCTTCCCCTCACTTGCTGGCACTTCTTGCACCAGACTGTCAATTTGCATGGCACTACTAATGAGTGCAACCCTGCATATAGTCATGAAGCCTGCCCAGCACCCTCATGAGCATAATGGCTCAGAAAACAAAAATCCCACTCCTTGGAGTACTTAGTAAGAGACCATACTCAGCCTGGCTGCTGCAGGCCTGACCCCAAAGCCTCACTTCACATAGAACGCATGGACGCTAACTCCTCTCTCCAAAAGGACCACCAGAAAGGTGTCGTGTCCGCTTGGGAAATCTAACCCCATGTCTCGCGTTATGGGAAGAGAATTCCATCAGTTTAAAAGAGCTCACTCCTGGCCCCAACATTGTCCCTGTATGACTTTGATAAATCACCCTTCGTCCCAGGGTCTCAGGCTACTGGTCAGACAAGTAGATATAGTAAAAATTGCCTTAACTTCTTCACCCAGTCATAGTGAGGCTCGAATGTACAGGAAAGCACTATAAAAATAAAGCTGTTCCCAATACACACAAATTATGATCAATATTTAGATGCTAAGGCAGTAGTTACAGAGACATGAGGCATCCAAGCAAAACGAAGGTAGAGTGGATTAAGGGAATTTGGTCCAAGCTCCAAATGGAATGAAGTGCCTGACTTCCCCTTCGGTGATGCTGGCCTTCCACCGTACCCTGGGCTGACAGCATCACCAGGAAGGTCTGATTGTTGGAAGCACTATACGATGTAAAGTCTTATGACTTCAGCGTACATTAATGCAACTCACATCTTGAAGAGATCACGTCTGTGCTATTTGGTGGTATTTGATGTGACAAAGAGAAGAGTGTCTCTCAAAATAGTCCTGTGGCTTCCCCATTTCTCTCCCCATCTAGAAAGAAGTGGCCCTCCTCTCCATCATCTTTGCTCACCTGCTCTTCCCCTCTGCCCCTTCATGACTCTCCCACTCTCTCTTTTTTTTCTTTTCTACTAGCTTCAAGCAAACACATGTAGACCTTCCCAAACAGGAAATACTTCCTACTACTATGCTCCCTTCCAGGATAAAGGATTCTCTTCTCTCCCTCTACTCCCACAGGCCTCCTAAGTGAGGACCCATCTCTTGGCCCAATTCTCTCCCACTCTCTTCACATCCTCTTTCCTGGACCTTCTCAACCCACCTGGGCTGCAGCCAATGACCCGCTGAGGACCGTTGAGCCAAACTCTCCCTGGGCTCCTGGCCCCCACTGCCACCTGTCTGTGGGATATCCTTCCCTGAATGTCCCAGCAGACCCTCATCTCATGCTCAACTAAATTTTCATCTCCTTTCTCAGACTGCCTTCTACGTTAAACTCTTTTATTTCACCCAGTTGGGCCAACATGATTCAAACCATCCAACCTAAGAAGACAAACTCAAAGTTACCTTTGAATGCTCCCTCTTATTCCCTACTTGCCCTGTCAATTCTCTCCATTCTTTTTGCTGCCATCCTTTGCTCAAGTCACTGCATTTCTCCTGGACACTAGCCTTCCAACTGCCTGGTCCCAAGTATCTCTTCTTTCTATACAACTGCCCAGAAGATCTTCCTAAGTTACAGCACACAGTTCCAGAATCTAAAAACCCTCAGCCCCCACGTCCACCTCTCACATTGCTTTCTGTATAATTCAATCCCCTCAGCTTGGCATTCAAGTTTCTTTTGGGTCTCGCCCCAGCCAACCCCTCCTTCACATGCACTGCTTACTTCCTCGTAGCCAAAGTATGGACACTTCACAAGTGCATGCCCACGGCCTTTGCTCACATGGGTTCCTCTTCCTGGAGCACCTTTCCTTACCTCCCATCCCTACTTAGCAGAATCATCTGAGGCCCAGCTCTGGTCCACCTGCCAGGAAAACATCCTGGATCCCTGCTTTTCTGCTGCCTTTATTAGAACCATGAGCATACATGCCCGTTCTCTTCACTAGGCTATAAATGCCGTGAGAGAGCAGTCTGGGTCTTGTTCATTGATGGATGCCACACAGCAATATCTCATTGTAGCATGCAATTTTATTTGCTGTGAGAAATCCATTTGTTAAAATAAATTCCCCTGGGGTGGATTCAATACCTCCTTTGAAATGAACCTTGTTGCCTTCTGATGTTTGCATCCTCTTGAAATTTTCAGACATTTTCCTTAAACTTGAGGTTTCCATTTTGAATCACCTAGATAGATGTGCCTAGCTGGCAACTACAACACCAACCTTGAAATTTCATGAAAGAAGAATAATCCAATTCCTATGGAATAATAGAACAATGCTAAATAAGGGTTTCTGTTTGTAAAAACTACAAAATGCCCAAGAAGAAAGAAATGCTGCTTGAATATTTAATCAACAGTGATCTAAAGAAACTGAAGAAAGTAAAAGTAAAGCCACGCCTTCTGATTTCTCAACTCCCTGAAAGCTTGGGAGCGTACTCTTTCCGTGGCCAGGAGAGGAGACAGTTGCATTTCCAAAGTTAAAATAGAAGTGGATTCGGCAGTGAGGGGGATGCTTGCTCTATCGGAAAAAGTCGCATATTTGCTAGGAAAGATGATACAAGTTATGTTCTCTTTTGTTAAGGCAGCCTCGGAAGGCTTCTTTAGAAACGTTTTCCTATTTAGAAAAAGGTTGAGTGGAATCTCCCATGAAAATCTTCAACTAAAGATTTCCATGCGGAATCATCGACCAATTAAAAATTACAATATGCAAATGGCTCTGGCATATATGTTCATAAACATGTTTACGAATTCTCGAGGTGGCATGTCTTGACTGCAAATTACACGCTGCTAGACCCACCTGAAGTAAGTCTCTAGCTCCCTTTTTGAAAATGACATCACATGACCATCAATAGTTTATATTCACAATTTGTAAGGGATCATATTTCTATCACCTCTGAGAAAGCTCTCCTCTGTTAATTAGAAGAACTAAGAAATTAGAAGAACTAAGAACTCTATTTTGTCGGCAAATTCCTACACTGGAGGACTAGAGGGTTTACCTACAATATTTGTCTTGTGACTCATTTTAGCTTTGACAGTTTGACTATCATAATTATCACTTTCTCAGGAAATATTTAATGAAGATAATAAGGTAATCCTGTGCATGACTGAACTTTCTCATGGAATCGTTTTCATTCATTATTTTAATGATAGGAAAAATGTGAATTTGTTATTAAGCTAACACAAGGCTGAATTTTCAGATATGTTACAAAAATGTACATTATGGTACATAATTTTAAAGGGCATATACACTATCTTTATGGAGTAAGGTTTAAAAATATCATCTTAATGGAAAGACCAACATTCTTTCAGGGAGGGTGCAGTCACTATGTTGGAAAATACCTCAGTCATCTGTTCATGGGGCTTAAAGTGGCTCCTCAACTTGAGTGGCTGCCCCATTCAAGTTGGCTTGAAGCAAGTCAATAAAAGATGGGTTTCAGATGCTCTGCATGTAGAGGTCAAGAAGAGAAGAGAAGAGTGGGGAGAGGAAGGGAGGGCTGAAGCGGAGGGTCCCCAGGGGCTTCGAAGGACAGAATAGCTTATTAAGTGTGAGTTACAAAGCAGCTCCATCATCGCCAACATTCCTCCAAGTCCACCGCCCGCACAACTGCCTTGTGTGTGGAATCAAGCAGACAGACAGAGTTATGCACTCAGGATGGCGTGGACCAGAGAGACTGTGGGTCCCACAGAAACAAAAACTGAATGCGCCCAGGGATTTATCTGAATCTGGGGGGCCTGGATGAGGGAACATGGGTGGACCTCTGCATGGCACTTGGGGATGCCCTGCCTTCGAGTCTCTTTTTTTGATATTACCACTAATTTTTGAAAAGAAAACATTTGCCCCTGGAAATATTTTTCCATATTTTTTTTCTGACTCAAGAGATCTGTGACTCGCAACAGAGCTTTCCCCTCCCCACACCAGGAAAAGATATACCTTCAGCAAAGCACATAAAGGATTAAGGATGAAGTAACCTACGACTCTTCAGTTGGGTGTTTCCTCCTCTCACTTTCTCAGTATGGACTCAGAGATGGTCAGATTTCCTATATATCCAAAACTGATGGAAAAACTCTGCAGGAAACTGGGGTGATAGCAACTTCTGGCATCTTTGCTCGGGGATGAAAATCCTCAAGGCTCTGTGTCCCCTTCTCCCTTCGTCCTCAACCACAAACTGGAGTCTTAAAATGTACCAAGTCAGGACTTCCCTGGTGGCGCAGTGGTTAAGAATTCGCCCGCCAATGCAGGGGACACGGGTTTGAGCCCCGGTCCAGGAAGATCCCACATGCTGCGGAGCAACGAAGCCCGTGCGCCACAACTACTGAATCCCGTGCGCCTAGAGCCTGTGCTCCACAACAAGAGAAGCCACAACAATGAGAAGGCGTGCACTGCAATGAACAGTAGCCCCCGCTCATCGCAACTAGAGAAAGCCCACATGCAACAACAAAGACCCAACGCAGCCTAAAATAAATAAATTAAAAATATATATATACGTCAGAAAGAGAAAAACAGATACCATATGCTAACACATAGATATGGAATCTAAGAAAAAAAAAAAGGTCATGAAGAACCTAGGGGTAAGACAGGAATAAAGACACAGACCTACTAGAGAATGGACTTGAGGATATGGGGATGGGGAAGGGTAAGCTGTGACGAAGTGAGACAGTGGCATGGACATATATACACTACCAAACATAAAATAGATAGCTAGTGGGAAGCAGCCACATAGCACAGGGAGATCAGCTAGGTGGTTTGTGACCACTTAGAGGGGTGGGATAGGGAGGGTGGGAGGGAGGGAGAGGCAAGAGGGAGGGGATATGGGAACATATGTATATGTATAACTGATTCACTTTGTTATAAAGCAGAAACTAACACACCATTGTAAAGCAATTATACTCCAAAAAAGATGTTAAGAAAAAAATGCTGACTGATAATATGTAATAGGCAGTGAGTATATTATCATTATTCCAGTTTATAGGACATTTAGAAATGTTTCTTAATTATCACATGTATCCTTATTACTAATGGCTCATCTTGCCACACCTGTTTCTAAAATATTTGCTCTTAACTTGGGGTCAGGAAACATACTTATATTATATGTAGAACTTTGCATATTTGTCTACTTTTGAGGGAAATAAATTTGTTTTGTTTTATAATGAAATTCCAAAGAAGCAGGTAACCCAAAATATATAACAACTAAATTTTCTAGCAAATGAAAATTTTAGAGAAAAAAAACTGTATTAAGAGCTGATAGATTGGAAGCCTCGGATTCTACACCGACACTGCAGCTAGTCAGCTGTCATTTTTGCAGATCTTTTATAAAATGATAGTATTTCTCTTGCTGACAATTTAAATCTCCCAATCTGTGTCCCGTTCTCTCAAGCATCACTAACAAATTTGCTGTGATGATTGTACACTCCTTGATAGTGAAGACATTACTGTTGTCAAACTTGTACACTCTAAAGTTGCCCACTCACAGAATGGCTCAGACTAGGTACTCTGAACTGAAACCGTACAGAATCCATGGCATGGTACAAGAACTAAAACTTCTATTCTAAGGCAAAAATAAGTTTATCAATATTGACCTTCCTCAACATAACTCAAAGGAATCAGTATTGTAGAAGTTTCAGGTTCTAGGACGGGTTACTCTAGTAATGTGGGTTTTGTAGTCAGGCACCTTCAACTCCCAGCTCTGCCTCAACAATGGTGGGAACATGTACAATGCTTTCAATGTATCTGTTTCAATTTACCCTTCTATAAAACTGACATAATAATATTACTATTTAGCTTAGTTTTTGCAAGTTTTAAAGAAGGTAATACATGTGTTTTTGTTTGTTTGTTTTATTAGACCTGTGATCTGGCTTGTACTCATTAATTCATTAATTCATCCATTCAGTTTTATTTATATATAATTGACAAATAAAAATTGTATGTATTTAAAGTAATATATATATATGTATATATATATACCAAGTCCTCTTCTTCCTTTTCATTCTCAACTGTCATCCATTTAAAATATTTTTCCCTTTTTTCTTTTACATCTTTATTGGAGTATAATTGCTTTACAATGGTGTGTTAGTTTCTGCTGTACAACAAAGTGAATCAGCTATACATATACATATACCCCCATATCCCCTCCCTATTGCACCTCCCTCCCACCCTCCCTATCCCACCCCTCTAGGTGGTCACAAAGCACCGAGCTGATCTCCCTGTGCCATGCGGCTGCTTCCCACTAGCTATCTATTTTACATTTGGTAGCGTATATATGTCAATGCTACTCACTCACTTCGTCCCAGCTTACCCTTCCCCCTCCCCATGTCCTCAAGTCCATTCTCTACGTCTGTGTCTTTATTCCTGTCCTGCCCCTACGTTCATCAGAACCATTTTTTTTAGAATCCATATATATGTGTTAGCATATGGTATTTGTTTTTCTCTTTCTGACTTACTTCAAAAAAAAAGATGCAAACGTGACACAATTAAACAATGGGAATATATCAGTTTCACTTAATTTTCAGTTTTATACTTTATATGGAGGAAAACATACACAAAAATTTAATTAGATATTCTCTTATGTTGTTTACAGTAATTAAAATCAAGTTTACCGCAGCAAGGGGAAAAATTACAGACTATTTCATCAATAAAAATAATAATAAGTAAAAAATAAAATAAAATATATTTTCTGAGCACCAACTCTGCATAACATACAACATATAGGCAGCCTTGCTAGAAAGGAATATTTTTCTACTGAGCAAGAAATTAGAAATGGTTGAAAGAAAAAGAAAATATTAGGAAAATTCGCCCACTAGAGTAGATATACTGTGTAACTAACCACCAGTAATACACAGTTGTAACTGGCAACTCAGGCTAAGATCCCCTGCTCTGTAAACTCATGATTTACCCCCCTCGACTTGTAGATCCTAAAACTGTTTCCTCTAAGTTTCTGGATGATTGCTCACTCTAGGGTCTAGGAGACGGTGACAAAGTCCATTTTGCACAGAAAGTGTAAAATGTGCTAGTCCAAGGTGACATGGGTCACGGGTTTTTTTTTTTGAATCCAGATGAAGAGAAACTGGGAAAATTCAGGTATATTTGTGAGCAGTTTTTCTCCTGAGCAGGAGATGCTTGGATTTGCATTCGATGTTGTCTGCTCCTCAGTTCTGGGGAAACCTGCCAAAGTCCTTCAGTATCTGCAAAGCAAAGGGACTTTACTGGAAAGGAGGGCCTGGAGAAAACATGGCAGTGGGAACCATGCTCCTTGGCGTCGTCCTCCGAGATGCTGCTATTTTCATGGACAGAGCTGCCTACTCTGCAGGGTATTAGTGATGGAAAAGTGCTTCTTTCCTAAGTGAGGACTGAGCCTGCCCTTAGCCTATTTTCTTGTGCATCCTTACAGAGCTGTGGGCGTGTTCTCAGCTGTTTTGGGTGGCGTGGATGGACAGGAAGGACATGCAGGCCCATCTAGCCCCATAGGCCAAGAGGAGAGGCTCAAAAGGACACCAGCTCCCCTTGGCCCAGCCCAGCCTAGACTGCAGGTGGGATTTAAGATCAGGTAACGCAGCTTGGAGAAATGTACTCATGTTCTGTGGCTAGTAGTGGGGCAAACCAATGATTCTAAAGACATCAAAGCCAGATGGACTTCTTACTAGAGTTAAGGGGAAAATGTCCGCTGAGGCTTGGGGTCTGGGGCCATCTTGGGAGTGCACCAGTGCGGAGACAGAAGCGGGCTGTGAACCGAGGTAAGGAGAGGGCTGGGAGAAGATGTCCTGCAGTGGTTGTATGTGATTCTGCTCGTCTCCTGTGATCATGGATCCATCTTTAATATTTTTCTGGAAGTTGGAACCTGCTCTTTGCTGTGGTGCAGGACCCAGAGGAGCCAAGGGGAAGGCCATGCTCAGCCTCTGTGTTAGTTTCTTGTTGCTGCTGTACTAAATTACCGCAAACTCAGTGGCTTAAAGTAACACAGTCATTCCTATACTTCTGGAGGTCAGAAGTCTACAGTGGGTCTCAAGGAACTAAAATCAAGCCTGGTGTTTCTTCTGGAGGCTTTAGGGGAGCATCAGTCCCTTGCCTTTTCTATCATCTAGAGGGCTTCTGGATTCCTCAGCTCATGGTTGCATCACTCCAACCTTCACTTCCATCCTTGCACCTGCTTCTCTGACCCTGACCATCTTGCCTCCCTCTTAAAAGGACCCTTGTGAAGATATCAGGCCCACTTGGTGAATCAGGGGATCTCCCCATGGCAACATTCGCAATTTAGTCACATCCTGCAAAATCCCTTTTACCATGTAAAGTAACATGTTCACAGCCTCCAGAGATTGGGACCTGGACACCTTGAGAAGCCATTATTAGCCTTCCACAGCCTTCCAGCCCCAGCCCAAGTGAGCACTGACAGATGCACCCAGCAAAGGAGCCCACCCAAGAGGCACTGGTGGCAGAGGCCACAGAGGGGATCCACAAGGTGCAGGAGGCCAAGGTGGGAAACCACGGCAGGGCAGGGGGTGGGTCCTCAACACTCTTCATTTCATATTAACAACAAATCAGTTTTAGTATAAACAAAACCCAAATATTACACAGGACATACTTGTACTAAAAATTATTCAGTGTTTATCTGACATTCACATTTAACTGGTTGTCCTGTATTTTCATTTGCTAAATCCAGAAACCCTGGAGGAGCTCACAGAAATAGTTCCGAGGCATCTGGAAGGAAACTACTTAAAGGGAGCTAGTGTCCTACAATGAGGCCATTAGAGAGGTTTGCTGGTGTTATTACATCACACATTGTACTCATCGATTTTATAAATTACAGTCATGGTTCCCTTAACACTTTCTTATTTCCACATTAATATTTCTCTGATCTTAATTTTATTGTCTTTTCTAATGTTAGGTTTTCTGCATTTTTAAAACTTGGCTAGTTTTATCCAGGTACTAAATATACATTTCAAAAATGTCATTCCAACCAATGTATCGAGCTGAGCATTTTATTTTCATAAAGCAAAGACATCACCTGTTGCCTACAATAAAGAGAGTGTGGCTCAAACAGTGAAAGTCATAATTGGGCCACTGACTGTCAAAGTTCTTCTTGGACTTCAAGACGATCAAGCTAAAGTTGACAACCAGTTATATTTCTTGTGCATCAGAAAATTCTCAGAGATCTCATGTGAAATGGTATGATTCTTCAAAAGGCATCATAGCCTGGGTATTGAAAAGGGTCTCAAGTAAATTTCTATGTCATGGAAGATTTCCTAAGCAGTCAGCAGTCAGAAGTGTGAAAAAGCCCCAGGATGATTTGACATCCTTTTTAAAGAGTGTATATCCTTGGAGGGCAGACAGCAGAAGCAAGAAGAACTACAATCCTGCAGCCTGTAGAACAAAAACCACATTCACAGAAAGATAGACAAGATAAAAAGGCAGAGGGCTATGTACCAGAAGAAGGAACAAGTGAAGATGATCCAGGACCTTGGAAAAAGAATGGAGGCAAACATCAAGAAGATGTAAGAAATGTTTAACAAAGATGTAGAAGAATTAAAGAACAAACAAATGGAGATGAACAATACAATAACTGAAATGAAAAATACAGTAGAAGGAATCAATAGCAGAATAACTGGGGCAGAAGAACAGATAAGTGACCTGGAAGACAGAATGGTGGAATTCACTGCTGTGGAACAGAATAAAGAAAAAAGAATGAAAAGAAATGAAGACATCCTAAGAGACCTCTGGGACAACATTAAATGCAACAACATTCGCATCATAGGGGTCCCAGAAGGAGAACAGAGAGAGAGAGGACCCGAGAAAATATTTGAAGACATTACAGTTGAAAACTTCCCTAACATGAGAAAGGAAATAGCCAACCAAGTCCAGGAAGTGCAGAGTCCCATACAGGATAAACCCAAGGAGAAACACACAAAGACACATAGTAATCAAATTGGCAAAAATTAAAGACAAAGAAAAATTATTGAAAGCAGTAAGGGAAAAACGACAAATAACATACAACGGAACTCCCATAAGATTAAGAGCTGATTTCTCAGCGGAAACTCTACAAGCCAGAAATGGGTGGCATGATATACTTAAAGTGATGAAAGGGAAGAACGTACAACCAAGATTACTCTACCCAGCAAGGATCTCATTCAGATTCAATGGAGAAATCAAAAGCTTTACAGACAAGCAAAAGCTAAGAGAATTCAGCACCACCAAACCAGCTCTACAACAAATGCTAAAGGAACTTCTCTAAGTGGGAAACACAAGAGAAGAAAAGGACCTACAAAAGCAAACCCAAAACAATTAAGAAAATGGTCATAGGAACATACATATCAATAATTACCTTAGGGCTTCCCTGGTGACGCAGTGGTTGAGAGTCCGCCTGCCGATGCAGGGGACACGGGTTCATGCCCCGGTCCGGGAAGATCCCACATGCCGTGGAGTGGCTGGGCCCGTGAGCCATGGCTGCTGAGCCTGCGCGTCCGCAGCCTGTGCTCCGCGACGGGAGAGGCCACAGCAGTGAGAGGTCCGCGTACTGAAAAAAAAAAAAAAAATTACCTTAAACGTGAATGGATTAAATGTTCCAACCAAAAGACACAGGCTTGCTGAATGGATACAAAAACAAGACCCATATATATGCTGTCTATAAGAGACCCACTTCAGACCTAGGGACACATACAGACGGAAACTGAGGGAATGGAAAAAGATATTCCATGCCAATGGAAATCAAAAGAAAGCAGGAGTAGCAATACTCATATCAGATAAAATAGACTTTAAAATAAAGAATGTTACAAGAGGCAATGAAGGACACTACATGATGACCAGGGGATCAATCCAAAAAGAAGGTACAACAATCATAAATATATATGCATCCAACATAGGAGCACCTCAATCCATAAGGCAAACGCTAACAGCTATAAAAGAGGAAATGGGCAGTAACACAATAATAGTGTGGGACATTAGACCTCACTTACACCAATGGACAGATCATCCAAACAGAAAATTAATAAGGAAACACAAGGTTTAAATGACACAGTAGACCAGATAAATTTAATTTATATTTATAGGACATTCCATCCAGAAACAGCAGATTACACTTTCATCTCAAGGGCACACAGAACATTCTCCAGGATATATCACATCTTGGGTCACAAATCAAGCCTCAGTAAATTTAAGAAAATTGAAATCATACCAAGCATCTTTTCTGACCACAACGCTATGAGATCAGAAATCAATTACAGGGGAAAAAATGTAAAAAACACAAACACATGGAGGCTAAATAATACATTACTAAATAACCAAGAGATCACTGAAGAAATCAAAGAGGAAATCAAAAAATACCTAGAGACAAATGACAATGAAAACAAGACGATCTAAAACCTATGGGATGCAGCAAAAGCAGTTCTAAGAGGGAAGTTTATAGCTTTACAAGCCTACCTTAAGAAACAAGAAAAATCTCAAATAAACAATCTAACCTTACACCTAAAGGAACTAGAGAAAGAAAAACAAACAAAACCCAAAGTTAGCAGAAGGAAAAAATTATAAAGATCAGAACAGAAATAAATGAAATAGAAACAAAGAAAACAATAGCAAAGATCAATAAAACTAAAAGCTGGTTCCTTGAGAAGATAAACAAAATTGATAAACCATTAGCCAGACTCATCAAGAAAAAGAGGGAGAGGACTAAAATCAATAAAATTAGAAATGAAAAAGGAGAAGTTACAACAGACAATGCAGAAATACAAAGCATCCTAAGAGACTACTACAAGAAACTCTATGCCAATAAAATGGACAACCTGGAAGAAATGGACAAAATCTTAGAAAGGTATAATCTTCCAAGACAGAACCAGGAAGAAATAGAAAATATGAACAGACCAATCACAAGTAATGAAATTGAAACTGTGATTAAAATTCTTCCAACAAACAAAAGTCCAGGGCCAGATGACTTCACAGGTGAATTCTATCACACATTTTCAGAAGAGCTAACACCCATCCTCCTCAAACTCTTCCAAATAATTGCAGAGGAAGGAACACTCCCAGACACATTCTATGAGGCCACCATCACCCTGATACCAAAACCAGACAAAGATACTACAAAAAAAGAAAATTACAGATCAATATCACTGATGAATATAGATGCAAAAATCCTCAACAAAATACTAGAAAACAGAATCCAAGAACACATTAAAAGGATCATACGTTGTAATCAAGTGGGATTTATCCCAGGGACACAAGGATTCTTCAATATATGCAAATCAATCAATGTGATACACTATATTAACCAATTGAGGAATAAAAACCATATGATCATCTCAAGAGATGCAGAAAAACCTTTTGACAAAATTCAACACCCATTTGTGATAAAAACTCTCCAGAAAGTGGGCACAGAGGGAACCTACCTCAACATAATAAAGGCCATATATGACAAACCCACAGCAAACAGCATTCTCAATGGTAAAAAACTGAAAGCATTTCCTCTAAGATCAGGAAAAGACAAGGATGTCCACTCTCACCACTATTATTCAACGTAGTTTTGGAAGTCCTAGCCACGGCAATCAGAGAATAAAAAGAAATAAAAGGAATACAAATTGGAGAAGAAGAAGTAAAACTGTCACTGTTTGCAGATGACATGATACTATACATAGAGAATCCTAAAGATGCCACCAGAAAACTACTAGAGCTAATCAATGAATTTGGTAAAGTTGCAGGATACAAAATTAATGCACAGAAATCTCTTGCATTTCTATACACTAATGATGAAAAATCAGAAAGAGAAATTAAGGAAACACTCCCATTTACCATTGCAACAAAAGAATAAAATACCTAGGAATAAACCTACCTAGGGATACAAAAGACCTGTATGCAGAAAACTATAAGACACTGATGAAAGAAATTAAAGATGATACCAACAGATGGAGAGATATACCATGTTCTTGGACTGGAAGAATCAACACTGTGAATATGACTATACTACCCAAAGGAATCTACAGATTCAATGCAATCCCTATCAAATTACCAATGACATTTTTTATGGAACTAGAACAAAAAATCTTAAAATTTGTATGGAGACACAAAAGACCCAGAATAGCCAAAGCAGTCTTAAGGGAAAAAAATGGAGCGGGCAGAATCAGACTCCCTGACTTCAGAAAATACTTCAAAACTACAGTAATCAAGACAATATGGTACTGGCACTAAAACAGAAATATAGATCAATGGAACAGGATAGAAAGTCCAGAGATAAACCCATGCACATATTGTCACCTTATCTTTGATAAAGGAGGCAAGAATATACAATGGAGAAAAGACAGCCTCTTCAATAAGTGGTGCTAGGAAAACTGGACAGCTGCATTAAAAGAATGAAATTAGAACACTCCCTAACACCATACACAAAAATAAACTCAAAATGGATTAAAGACCTAAATGTAAGGCCAGACACTGTAAAACTCTTATAGGAAAACATAGGCAGAACACTCTATGACATAAATCACAGCAAGATCCTTTTTGACCCACCTCCTAGAGAAATGGAAATAAAAACAAAAATAAACAAATGGGACCTAATGAAACTTCAAAGCTTTTGCACAGCAAAGGAAACCATAAACAAGACAAAAAGACAACCCTCAGAATGGGAGAAAATATTTGCAAATGAAGCAACTGACAAAGGATTAATCTCCAAAATTTACAAGCAGCTCATGCCGCTCAATATCAAAAAAACAAACAACCCGATCTAAAATGGGCAGAAGACTGAATAGACATTTCTTCAAAGAAGATATACTGATTGCCAACAAACACATTAAAGGATGCTCAACATCACTAATTATTAGAGAAATGCAAATCAAAACTGCAATGAGGTATCACCTCACACTGGTCAGAGTGGCCATCACCAAAAAATCTACAAACGACAAATGCTGGAGAGGGTGTGGAGAAAAGGGAACCCTCTTGCACTGTTGGTGGGAATGTAAATTGATACAGCCACTATGGAGAACAGCATGGAGGTTCCTTAAAAAACTAAACATAGAACTACCATATGACCCAGCAATCCCACTACTGGGCATATACCTTGAGAAAACCATAATTTAAAAAGAGTCATGCATCACAATGTTCATTGCACCAGTATTTACAACAGCCAGGACATGGAAGCAACCCAAGTGTTCATCGACAGATGAATGGATAAAGGAGATGTGGCACATATATACAATGGAATATTACTCAGCCATAAAAAGAAACAAAACTGAGTTATTTGTAGTGAGGTGGATGGACCTAGAGTCTGTCATGCAGAATGAAGTAAGTCAGAAAGAGAAAAACACATGCCATATGCTAAACACATATATATGAAATCTAAAAAAAAAAAATTGTTCTGATGAACCTAGGGGCAGGACAGGAATAAAGACACAGATGTAGAGAATAGACTTGAGGACACGGGAAGGGGGAAGGGTAAGCTGGGATGAAGTGAGAGAGTAGCACTGACATACATACACTACCAAACGTAAAACAGATAGCTAGTGAGAAGCAGCCATATAGCCCAGGGAGATCAGCTAGGTGGTTTGTGACCACCTAGAGGGGTGGGATGGGGAGGGTGGGAGGGAGACACAAGAGGGAGGGTATATGGGGATATATGTATATGCATAACTGATTCACTTTGTTGTACAGCAGCAACTAACACAGCATTGTAAAGCAATTATACTCCAGTAAAGATGTTCAAAAACAAAGGTCAATAAATGTACACCTGTAATTAATATAACATTGTAAATCAATTATACTTAAAGAAGAAAATAGGTCAATTGAAGCTTTACAAACTAAAATTCAAAGAATGAAAAACAAAATCCCCAGAACATTCTAGAGTGATGGGAAGGAGGAGTTTCCTGGTTAGGGTTCTGGGCTTTCACTGCCATGGCCTGCGTTCAATCCCTGGTCGGGGAACTGAGATCCCACATAACATGCTGTGTGGCCAAAAAGAAAAAAAAAATAGAGTGATGGGACAATTTCAAAAGGTATAATAAATGCATAATTGGAATACCTGAAGGAAGAAAGAGAGTAGAACAGAAGAAATAGTTGAATAATAATGGCAAAGAACTTTCCAAAATTAATAATAATTGCTCCAAATCCCAGATCCGGAATAACAGAGAACATTAAGCAGAATAAATGCCAAAAAAAATCTACGTGCAGGCATAACATATTCAAACGGCAGAAAACCAATGACAAAGACAAATTATTGAATGAAGGTAGCGGGAGGGAAAAAAGACACTTTATCAGATGAAACAGAATTTTAGCAGTCATTCCACCATAAGCCACGCAAGAGAGAATGGAGTCAAAGCTTTTCTGTTGAAATAACAAAAATGCCAATCTAGAATTCTATGTTCAGAGAAATCACTCTTCAAAAGTGAAAGAAAAAGAAAGATTTACTCATATAAACATAAACTGAAGAAATCCATCACCTGTTCTGCAAGAAACATTAAAAGATTTTCTCACGCAGAAGGAAAATGATGTAGGTCCAAGACTTGTATCTACATTTAAAAAAAAAAAAAAAGGAAGAGCATCGGAGAAGGAATAAATGAAGGTAAAGAAAATATGTTTTATTCTTAATTGATCTAAGAGATAACTATTTGTTTGAAGTAGTAATAATAACAATGTATTAGGTGATTACAGCAAATAAGTAAATGAAATGAATCGCAGCAAGGTCATAAGGATGGAAGGGAGAAGTTGGGAATTCTCTTTTATAAGATAACCTCACTACATATAAAGTAGAATAATGTTATTTGTAGGTAGACTTAAATTAGTTTAAAAGTGAGTTTTGTAAACTCTTAGAGCAACAATTTTTTAAGAAGCATACTTGCTATGCTAAGAGAGCAGATAAAATTTAATCATATGAAATGCTCAAATAAAATTGGAGAAGGCAGAAGTCTCTGACAATAAATAGAAAATGGTTACAACCATGGTTGATATATTAATCCAAATATATCAGTAATCACATTAAATATGATTAAAATAGACTGTCAGAGAAAAAAAGACCACAATATATGTTATCTACATGAAAGTGACTATAAACGTAAAGTTTAATGTAAAAGATTGGAAAAGATAGACCATGCTAATACTGTTCTAAAGAAAGCTGGAGTAGCTATATTAATTTCAATGCAGATTTTAAAACAAGGAAAATTATCAGGGTCACTACATAATGATACAGGGGCTATTTCTCAAAGAAGACATGTAACAGTTCTAAAGATGTATGCACTTACGAAGAAGGCATTGAAATACATGAAGCAAAATTTGATACAACTGAATGAAGAAATAGTCAAATCCACTGTTAAAGTTGGAATTCAATACCTTCTTGTCAGTAACTGATAGCCCAAGCAGACAGAAAATAAGTAAGGATACAATGGACCTGAATAATACTATCAATCAACTTGATCTAATTGCCATTTATAGAATACTCTATCCAACAACAGTAGAATATACCTTCTTCAAAGCTCTCATGGAATATTCAGCAAAATGGACCATGTTCTGGGCCAGGAAATACATCTTAATAACTTAAAAGGAATAGAAATCACACAAAGTGTGTTCTTGGGCCACAAAGGGATTAAGCTAGTAATCGGTAACAGAAAAATAGCTGGAAGCCCCCAAATATTTGGCAATTGAGCAACACATTTCTAAATAATATGTGGCTCCAAGAGGAAGTATCAAGAGAAATGTAAAAATATTATGAACTAAATTAAAATGAGATCACAACCTATCAAAATTTGTGGGATATAGTAAAATCAGTGCGTAGAGAAAAATACACAGCATTAAAATGTACTTATTGGAAAAGAAGAAAACTAGAATATCAATAATCTAAACTTTCATCTTAGAAAACTAGAGAAGGAAAATCAAGAGAATCCTAAAGCAAGAAAGGAAAAGAAACAATGAAAATTAGAGCAAAAATCAATAAAATTGAAAACAGGAAAATAAGTGAGGAAAATCTATAAAACCCAAAGCTGGTTCTTTGGCAAGATTAATAATATTGATAAAGATCTAGCCAAGCTAACTAAGACAAAAAGAGAAGGCACAAATTATCAATATCATAAATCTGGAAGGATCATCACTACTGATACAGTGGACATTAAATAGATAACAATGAAAGTCTACAAACAACTCTATACCCGCAAATTTAATATTTTAGATGAAATGGACCAATTCCTTGAAAGAGGCAAACTAATAAAACTCAAACTAATAAAACTAACAAAAAGGAGATGGAGATAACCTGAATAGCCTATGACTTTTAAAGAAATTGAATTAATAATTAATATCCTTCCAAAAAAGAAGCACCAGATCCAGATAGTTTCATGGGTGAATTTTACCAAACATTTAAGTAAGACATAATGCCAATTCTCCACAACATCTCCGAGAGAATAAAAGCAGAGGGAACATTTCCTAATTCATTCTATGAAGCCAGCATTACCCTAAAACAAAATCAAAAAAAAAGAAATTAAAAGAAAGGAAAATTACAGACCAATATCTCACATGAACACATACTCAAAAAATATTAGAAAATCTGATCCAACAACGTATAATGTATTCTATTCCACAACCAAGTGGGATTATTATTCCAGGAATACAAGGTTGGTTGAACATTTGAAAATCAACCAATGTAATCCACCATATCAACAGACTAAAGAAGAAAAATATTGTCAAATCGATTGGCACGGAAAAAGCATTTGACAAAATCTACACACATGCATGATTTTTTTTAAAATTCCCAGCAAACTAGGAATGAAGGGTAACTTCCTCAATCTGATAAAGAACATCTATAAAAACCTATTTAAGATATATATGTATATATATATATATGTGTGTGTGTGTATGTATAACTGAACCACTATATTGTACACCTGAAACTAACACAACATTGCAAATCAACTACACTTCAAAAAAATTAAAATAAAATAAAAATTTTAAAATCTATTTAGTTTTTATAGGTAACTATTAAGTGTGATAGCTAATATTATAATTAATGGTGAGAAACTGAACACTGTCTCCCTAAAACCAGGAATAAGACAAGGATGTTCTCTCTCACCACTCCTATTCAACATCACACAGAAAGTGCAAGTTGGTAAAATGAGGTAAGAAAAGAAAGTAAACGGTATACAGAGTGGAAAGGAAGAAATAAAACTTCTTTGTCTTAAGATGACATGGTTATGTATAAAAATTCCGATCAACCAAAAAAAAAAAAAAGAAAAGAAAAGAAATAAAACCTCCTGGAACTAATAAAAGAGGATAGCAAGATTATAAGATACACAGTTAATAGACAAAAGTCAATTGCTCTCTTTTGCCAGCAATGAACAATTGCCATTTGAAATAAAAAAGAAAATAATTGACAGTAGCATCCAAAAAATAAAATGCTTAGGTACAAATCTAACCAAAAATGTGTAGGATCTATATGCAGAAAACTGTAAGACACTGACGAAAATCAAGAGAATCTATATAGAGAGATGTTCCATGCTTATGGAATGGAAGACTCAATATTGTTAAGATGTAACTTCTTCCCAACGCAATCTAAAGATTCAACTTAATCCCAGTCAAAACATGAGCATGCTGTTTTGTAGATATTTACAAAATAATTTTAAAGTTTATGCGAAAAGGCAAAAGACCTAGAATAGCATACACAATACTGAAGGAGTACTAAATTGGAAGACTCACACCTCCTAATTTCAAGAGTTACTGTAAGGCTACAGTAATCAAGACAGCACAATATTGGTAAAAGAACAGGCACATAGATCAATGGGACAAAATTAAAAGTCCAAAAATACACCCACAAAAATCTAGTTAACTGGTCTTTGACAAAGAAGCAAAGACAATTAAATGGAAAAAGGTAGTTTTTTCAAAACCAGTACTGTATTTAAAAAATGGTTTAAAAAAAAACAGTACTGTATGCAAAAATAATAACCTAGACACAGACCTTACACCTTACATAAAAATTAACTCCAGATGGATCATAGACCTAAATGTAAAATGCCAAACTATAAACCTTCTTGAAGAAAATCTATATGACCCTGGGTTTGGGGATGAGTTTTTAAATACAACATCAATGGAATGATTCATGAAAGAAAAAAATTGGTAAGTTGGACTTTATTATAGTTAAAACATGCTCTGCACAAGACACTGATAAGAGAATGCAAAGATAAGTCACAGATTGGGAGGAAATATTTTCAAAATACTTATCTGATAAAGGATTTGTATCCAAAATAGGCAAAGAACTCTTAAAACTCAACAATAAGGAAACAGAAAACCCAATTTAAAGATGGGCAAAAGATCTGAAATGTCGTCTCTACAAAGAAGATAAACATATGGCAAATAAGTATATGAAAAGGTGCTCAACATTTGTCCTTAGGGAATTGCAAGCTAAAGCAACAATGAGACACCACTGCACACCTATTTGAATGGTTAGAATCCAAAAGACTGACAGTACCAACTGCTGGAAAGAATGCAGAAAAACAGGAATTCTCATTCATTCATTGCTGTAGGAAATGCAAAACGGTATAGCTCCTTTGGAAGACAGTTTGTCAGTTTCTTACACAACTAAACACAGTCTTACCATAAGATCTAGCAATTACCTTCATAGGTATTTACCCAAATGATTTGAAAACTCATGTTCACACAAAAAACTGCACATACACGTTTATAGCAGCTTCATTCATATTTTCCAAAAACGGGAAGCAACCAAAAAGTCCATCAGTAGGTGAATGGATAAACAAACTATGGCATACCCATGCAATTATATGATGTTGGGGAAAAGGCCAACGATAGAGACAATAAACAGATCTATGGTTGCCAGGAGATCCAAGTCAGGGTGTGGTGGTTGAGTAGGTGAAGCACACGGGATTTTTAGGACAACAAACCTATTGTGTATGATACTATAATGATGAATACAAAACAGTAAGCATTTACCAAAACCCGTAGAACTTGACAGCACAAAGAGGAAACCTTAAAGTACGCAAATTAGGCAAATTTATAAAAAATCACTTAGGATGTTGGGGGTCCCAGGATGGAAGTCAGAATGTGACAGAAGACTCTAAATGTAGTAAAAATATACGCAACAATCTGACTAGGATGGGGAATAAGGTGCTGACCTAAGAAACTCTGGAAATGAGTAGAGGCTATACACATAACCTATACATAAGCACCTTAGTTGATAAGCTTGTTCCCGTGGGGATATGCATTAATAATTCTGAAACCGTTACACAAATATAATGAAAGTAAGCAGTTAATAAATGGCAGGAGTCCGGTTTCTCACTGTTAGAATGGGAATGGATTAGAGTTAGAGGTAGGAGTATGCTAAACTCATGTTCAGCTTGCTATAGATACAGATGGCTACACGTAGGAATATTTATAGATATGTACATACACATGGACTAGTACATGCATATATGACTGCTCTGGCAGCTGAGAGGACCTAAAAGGAATTACAGCCTAGGACTTCCCTGGTGGCGCAGTGGTTAAGAATCCACCTGCCAATGCAGGGGACACAGGTTCGAGCCCTGGTCGGGGAAGATCTCACATGCACAGAGCAACTAAGCCCGGGCGCCACAACTACTGAGCCTGCACTCTAGAGCCCGTGAGCCAAAACTACTGAGCTCGTGTGCTGCAACTACTGAAGCCCATGCGCCTAGAGCCTGTGCTCCGCAACAAGAGGAGCCACCGCAATGAGAGGCCCAAACACCGCAACGAAGAGTAGCCCCCGCTCGCCACAACTAGAGAAAGCCCGCGTGCAGCAACGAAGACCCAACGCAGCCAAAAATAGGTAAATAAATAAATTTAAATTTAAAAAAGAAATGACACCCTAGTAGCAAGAAGCACAACAGGCACTAGATCTTGGTTTCTAATAACATTCTCCAGTGAAAGAAATCCAGGCTAGTCAGACAAATGGTGGGATTATAGACTGGGACAAGAAATACACAAGATGAGCCTGGAGCATCCTTGTAATGCAAGGAAGTGTAAACAGAAAAAGAAAGCTGAGGGTATTTTAAAGGAGTACAGAAGCAACTGAAAGAGCTCCCCGTGGCCAAACTGGAAAATTCTGAGCAGTGGAATAAAATAAATAAAGTAGTATTGGATTATAGCCCGAAGTATATAATGAATATGTAGGGTCCGTGCTGATGTAAATGATTAAATAAGTAAACAAATAAGAAAGATTAGGCAAATCTTCTATGCAGAAGAATTCCACATGATTTATGTATACACTCTACCTTTAAGGAAGGGGGGCATACTCCTTGCTCCTTAAGTGTGGGCTTTCTTGGGTGACTTTCTTCCAAAGAGTACCCGTAGGGAAAGGGAGAAACAGAAGAAACTACAACTTTATAGTGGAGGGATCTGACAAACACAACCTCAGCCAGGTGATCAAGGTCAACACCGGAAGTGATGAGTCATATTAATAGGAGGTACCCTTGGTATGATGTGATGAGAATAGCACCTTACCTCTGTGGTCCTCCTCCCCAGGACCCCTTGAATCCAATTCACTCATGAGAGAAACATCAGACAAATCCTAATTGAAGGACATTCTAGAAAATATCTGACTGGTAATCTTCAAAAATGTTTAAGTCATCAAAAACAGGGAAAGCCTGGGCCTCCCTGGTGGCGCAGTGGTTGAGAGTCCGCCTGCCGATGCAGGGGACGCGGGTTCGTGCCCCGGTCCGGGAAGATCTCACATGCCGCGGAGCGGCTGGGCCCGTGAGCCATGGCCGCTGAGCCTGCGCGGCCGGAGCCTGTGCTCCGCAACGGGAGAGGCCACAACAGTGAGAGCCCTGCGTACCGCAAAAAAACAAACAAACAACAACAACAAAAAAAAAACAGGGAAAGTCTGAGAAACTGCCACAGTCAAGGGGACTTTTAGGAGACAAAATGACCAAGTGTAATGTGGGATCCTGGGTGGAATTAAGGAACAGAAAAAGGGTATTAGGTAAAAAGTAAGGAAATCTAAATAAACTATGATCTTGGGAATTCCCTGGCGGTCCAGTGGTTAGGACTCCACGCTTTCACTGCCGAGGGCGTGGGTTCAATCCCTGGTAGGGGAACTAAGTTCCCACAAGCAGCAAGGCGTGGCCCCCAAAAAAAAGAATAAAAATAAAACTATGGTCTTTAATCAGTAATAATGTATCAACTTAGATGCAGGAATTGTGACAAATATATCATATTAACATAAGATGTCAATAACAGGGAACTGATGTGGGGTACATGAAAACTCCCTGTACTATTTTGGCAATAATTCTGTAAATTTAAAACTGTTTTTTAAAAGTTCATTTTTTGTAAATCAAAGGGATAGAAAGCAGAGGTCAAAATTGAAAAAACTCACAGAACTCTGAAATTCAGGCAACACATCTGCAAAAATAAACATTAAAAAGCTTGTTCTAATCTACCAACATGTCCATCATAATAACATCATTGGTTAATCTAACTTGATTCTGAAATAAACTGATTTCATTATATCCAATTGTAGGCAAGATGCAGACACATACTGAACTATTCAAGAATCAGATGGGCTGGAGACAATATCTTAATAGAATGAGTGGTTTGTTTCTTAAAATGCTAAATCAGAACATGAAGATCCAAGCATGCATGCTGGCTAAACCCACACAGAAGTGGACAAATAGAATCTCAAACATTGTGCTGCTAATTTGTGGCATCCTTATAACTCAACTGGGCAGTTTGAGGAACATCACAGAAGAAAGACAAATAATAAGAATGGACCTAAGGAGATTATAAACAGAGCTAGAAAATAAGAAAATGAGATTCCTGCTGGATAAATGCCAGTTAATACATATAGGAAAAATAATCCCAAACAGATAAAGTCACAGGGAATGAGATGCTTAAAAATGCCAAAGAAATCAAGCAATGAAAGCAGATTAGATGTTAGCGTGTACGCAATAAGGTGCGGGCAGTGAACCAAGGTGGGAACAGGATGTGGGCTTCAGAGATGGTACAAAAAAGCCAGTGAACCTCTTCTGGGTAAGGACCTCTGGTCCTCCGGGAAGCTGGGGGAGGGCTGAGTGTGGAGCTGGCTTGTCCCAGAGAGCAGAGAGCTAAGAGATTCCATGCTCTTCAAATTCATGCCAAATGAGAAGGTTGTTCTTCATTTCTGCTAAGTGTTCATAACTGAACAGAGTCAAAGCAAGCCACAGAATATGAGAATTGGAAAGGACTTTTGAAATCCAATGTCTAAAAAACATGATAATGGGAGACTTGGGCATCACTGAGAGGTGACACAGCTTAACACCATTATTTTCAAAAAACAGAAGTAGTCAATAGTGTTTGCTGAGCGCTTACCTCGTGCCAGCCCTGGGCTAAGCATCTTATGAGCATTGTCTCATCTAATCCTCACAACAGCCTCTAAAGGAGGAAATGGAACTACAGGTTTCCCCCGCTGTCCAAAAGCAGAGCATTCCTATGAAATCTTCTGTAACTGAAACAGCATAAAGGGAAGAAACAATTACCTTAGGACACATCTTGCTAACAGGTGTACAAGATAAATTGAGATAAAGCACAGGTGCTCACAGACACAGTTCAAAGCTCTGGTGACCTGAAGCTGAGATGCTGAGTGTAGTCCTGGGGAAGGAACTTGGCAGGGCCACTCCCACTGCTGGGCAGGGGGTGGGGGGGGCCGGGGGGGTCCACTGCCCCTAAAATGACTGCTGCAGAACAAACTCTGAACACAACTTTCACAATTTTTGCTTTTCACCTTTTTTTGTAAAAGTGAAAATCTTCTTCCAGTTTCTTTCAGTTGGCAAAAACAAGTACTAGTAAAGCTCTTTCATAAAAGCAAAGCATTAAGTGAACTTTCCAAAAGTGGGGGATACCTGCATCCCCGTTTTACAGATGAGGAAGGTGAGGCCCAGAAAAGTTGAGGCACTTTCCTGAGGCCTCCAGGCAGTTGATGGCAAGGCCAGGATGATCACCAGAGCTGCACAATGCCCAAGTGTATGCACCTAGTCCCTCAAAGAGGTGGCCCCCTGCTGGGCAAGCAGCCCAGGTAGTCCTGCTGGAGTGGCTGAAAGGTCTGAGTCCCCAGCCACTGCAGACAGAGGAGGCACTGGGCCACCTCCTGTCTTGTGTGCTTTGCTTTCTGAGAAAGTGAGTTTCACAGGGCAGCTATAGCCCTGGGGTGGGGCGAGGGCCAGAGGATGTCCATATCATGGATGCGGGGAGCCCCGTGTGGCCACACACCTGGGTCTGTCCTCTTACTGACTCTTCATCCGGAAACGGGATGTGTTCATTGCCGTTTGCTTGAGTCCTCCCATGAAGGGTATCTCTCCCTCCCTGTCTGTCCCTGTCTCTGTCTCTCCCTGTCCTCTCTGTCTTTCCCTCTCTCTTCTGAACTCAGGCAGGTAACGGGATTGGCACCTATTAGCCCGTCAATCTCAACAGTGACAAGTGAATAAATAATGCAGTCCCTCCCTGTGAACTCTTTCTGCTCCATAGAGATGGGCAGTGCCAAGGCCTCAGGGCCCCACCAGTCAGGGGGACACTCCCAACACACCTCAGGGCTCTGCCCCAAACACGTGGCCCACCCTTTCCTTGAGCCTTACACTCCCCCCCCAACCCCCCGCCTACCAGCCAGAGGCCAGTTCAAATCATCTCTCTTAAGCATCAGTCCAAGCTCAAAGGGGTCTTGGGAATAGCCCCCTTGCTTAAAGAGTGCCCACTTTAGGTGGGAACTTCTCGTTTCACACCAGAAATGTTGATTTAAGGGGCTTCCCTGGTGGCGCAGTGGTTGAGAGTCCGCCTGCCGATGCAGGGGACGCGGGTTCGTGCCCCGGTCTGGGAGGTTACCACATGCCGCGGAGTGGCTGGGCCCGTGAGCCATGGCTGCTGAGCCTGTGCATCCGGAGCCTGTGCTCCGCAACGGGAGAGGCCACAACAGTGAGAGGCCCGCGTAACGTAAAAAAAAAAAAAGAAATGTTGATTTAAGCATCTGTTATGTGCCAGACACCTGTCTGACACTGGTGCAATCCAGAAAAATTATAAACTGTGCCTAGTTTAAGAAAACCAGTCTGGCGGAGGCCACCATCATGTCCACAAGTCAAGAAGAAAGAGTTGGGTCCCTGCACAGCAGAAGCCTTGACGTCTCCCGGGGAGTGGGCAGTGACCTCACCAAGCCAAGAGGGTTTTATGTCCACATACACATGGTGTTAGAATACACAGCTAAAGCACAATAGGGAATAAGAGAAAATAAGATGCAATGCAAGGAGGGGAAAATGATTGGGTCCAGGCAATAAGTAAAGAGAAAAAAAGAAGAAATAAGAGGTCAGTAGAAGATCAAGGAGAAGGCTTCAGGAAGCAGCAAGACTTGACTTGGGTTTTGAAGGGCATCTGGGCTCCAGGTAGGCATGGCTCAACGCACAAATGGGGTTTCATGTGGGGAATGAACGTGAGGAGCAGAAATCAGAGGAGGTCCAGGTCTCAGCCCAGGGCATGAGTGGGCATAGGGGCACTGCCCAAGCCCAAGGAGCATCAGACAAGCTGGGAAAGGCCAGGGCCAGGACCGCTGCGAACACCCATCCACCCCCAGCTGACAGAGGACCTCGGCCCCTGGGCAGCCTTTGAGGAGTGCGTGGGCAGCCAGGATGGGCCAGAACTGTCTGGTCACTCCGAGGAAAGCTAGGAAGTTCCCTGCCCAACCTCCGAGGCCAACTGTGCAAAAGGTTCTACCCAAAGATCAGAGGAAAATAATTCCCGGTGGGCTCCCCACTTTAGATGTGATTCTTCAGAGTCATAGAATCTACCTGGAGGGGCTCATAAAACACATCTGATCCAGAGAGCCACTCAACTACTCTTACAGAAAGTGGGAGTGATCATAACAGAGTCATCCAACGTGACAGACAGAAAGAGAAAGAAGTGCCGGGTCTAAACTCTGCGCTTAGACACGTCACCTACACAGCGCCAGGTATTTTAGGGGGTGCTGGGGATAGAAAAGTGACTAAAACAGACAAAAATCCCTGCCCTCACAGAGTCTGTATTTTGGGGGCATCTATAAACGGCAGATCATAGTAGTGCCTCCCTACGGAATTATCACCGTTAAAATAAAGTTCTGTCTTCGATGCAATGACTGTTCAATGCTGAAAGAAAGAAATTCCAAGGCCAGCACAGAATCCATGGAGCTGGGACTTGAGCACCACACCCACGTCCCCAGCCAGCTTGCTGTCAAAAGGAGCCCCGGAAATCTTTCTTTGTCGACTAAAACAATGGAAATTGGTTTTTTGCTCAAAACCTGTGATATTTTTAGGAGTCTTCCTCTACAGATGCTTCCATTTACACCCTGTAGGTTGTAAGCAAAGATAATTAAATGGATCTTGCAAGGCAAAGGCCAGCCGGTGTGATAGAAAATTGTAGTTCAGCACATGCTTCTAACTGAAACATGCAACTCAGCAAACAGACCCTTCTGCCTTGTTAGTGCCCAACGTTGATCTCCACCCTCAGGTGCGGTAACAAGAGAGGTGAAGAACCCTGAGCAGGCCCGGAATGTGATCTCACCCACCAAACCCTTCTGGCTTTCTTCTGGGTCCTCACTTTCAAGTGTCGGTGCCTCAAAGCCATCCAGCTTCAAAGCCCAAAGCTTCTTGCCTGGATTAGCAGCCAAGCCAAAGGCCCCGCGAGGAGTCTGTCTGGTAAGGTCCTTCCTGCTGCTGGGACTGACTGTCCTGGAGGGAAGAGCTCCTGAAAGTCAGGGGCCCGGCCAACGACGCCACGCGTGCGTGCAAGGGTGACACCACGTGCGTGCAACCACACCACGTGTGCGTGCAAGAACGGCTGCCCGGCCACCGCACCCACCGCCGCCCTGCCCCCCCCTGGGGCCTGGTTTGCTGGCCTCCGGGCCTGGCTCACAAGCGACGCTCCCCTCTGCCGCCAACCGCCCTCT
Source organism: Monodon monoceros (assembly GCF_005190385.1). Classification (NCBI taxonomy): domain Eukaryota; kingdom Metazoa; phylum Chordata; class Mammalia; order Artiodactyla; family Monodontidae; genus Monodon; species Monodon monoceros. The sequence goes on from NW_021703781.1 coordinate 76,877,318, forward strand.
GCCGCCTGCTCCTGTTTCTGCTGGTGATGTCGAACTTTCCCAAGCCCCCTGCTCTGGAAAACAGCGATGGTTAAACCCTGTCCCTGCCTTTTTTGTTCCAGCGAACAGCCAACGGCAGAGAACTGCCCTTCGCCGCAGGGCTTAGGTCAGAATCACAGATGCCCCCGCCCCGCCCTTGTTTACCCATAAGAAAGCCGGACACAGACCCCCAATTCCCACATAAATGATTGGCTGAACTGGCTGTCCCCACTGACCAATCTGGACAAAATGCCTGCTAACTTGGCCAAAGTTTCATCAGGCTCGGAGCCCCTTCCCCAGAGCCCCTGAACTGGTCCTCGGGTACTGGAACAATGAGCAAAACTTTCCTAACAGAATCAGCTGACCTCAGAGCCAATCACGGACTCCTCCCGCTGCCCCATCCCTGGTGCTTTCTAGCCCGCTGACTCCACCCTATAAAGGAAAATCCCTTGCAACGTGGATGGACCTAGAAATTATCATACTAAGTGGAGTAAGTCAGAGAAAGACAAATCTCCTATGATATCACTTATATGTGGAATCTAAAAATGTGGTACAAATGAACTTATTTACAAAATAGAAACAGACTCACAGACCTAGAAAACAAATTTATGGTTACCAAAGGGGAAAGATGGGGAGGGGTAAATCAGGAATTTGGGATTAACGGGTACACACTACTATATATAAAATAAACAAGCACCTACTGTAGAGCACAGGGAACTATATTCAATATCTTGTAAAACCTATAATGGAAAAGAATATATATATATATATACATGTATATGTATATATACATATATAACTGAATCACTTTACTCTATACCTAAAACAGTGTAAATCAGCTATACTTCAATTTAAAAAAAAAAAGGAAAGAAAAGAAAAGAAAGAAAATACCTTTTCTGTCTGACCTTGGAGAGCTTGCAGTTTCACGGTCAAGTGTCCATATTAAAATAGTAGTCCCCTCCCCCTACTGCAATAATCCTTTTAAACGAAGTTTCTCTGTACTTCACTCCAGATTCATTTTATCTGACACCAGCACCTCCAGTCCTCCATAAGCCCTCTCAGTCTCCCCCCCTTTCTCCTTGATTACCTGGAAGCCCAGGTACCTTTTGTGACTTGCCTCCTCCACAAAGTACCCCCTGACAGTAGGCTTAGCCCACTGGAAAGCAGATGGTGTCTGACCAGCTTGGCTCCAGATCGCTGCATCGTTATGATGGGCACATGACCTCAGCAAGTTCCTTCATCTCTTAGAGCCAAGTCTGCTCCTCTGCACAATGCCATTAAAGACGCTTTCCTCGCAGGAGGAGTAAATCGGGGTGTGGGAGATAGGGGGTGGGGGGCACACGTAAAGCAGTCAAGTCTCCAGAAGCCACAGCAGCAAACACAGAGCATGCGTGCCAAGACCGCTCCAGCCCCCAAGACAAACATCAGCCGGGCACAGCCCTCTTGCCCTGCCAAGGAGAGGACAGATGCAGAACCACCTGGGAGAGCCCAGGAACCGATACAGAAAGGAAACCGGCCAGGGCAGCTCCGGGAAGCTGAGTTTCTAACATCGGAACACAGCGCAGACGCCTTCAGGTATCTCAATGCTTCCTTCCCACCTAGTGGTTCCCACACAGCTGGAGTTCAAAAAAGGTAATAATGGGGCTTTATTGTCTCTGTTTCCTATGTGCTGATCTGAGTTGAGGCTGCAGAAGCTCATTAAAATATCCATTTTCAAAATTGCTCTTGGTTGGCATCATAACAGTTCATTGTGGTAGCACTGGCTATGAACGGCTATATAAGAAACTCCTTTGAAATGATGCAACTGACAAAGGCTTAATTTCCAAAATATACAAACAGCTCATACAACTCAATAACAAAAAAACAAACAACCCAATCAAAAAATGGGCAGAAGCCCTAAATAGACATTTCTCCAAGGAAGGCATACAGATGGCCAATAGGTATCTGAAAACATGCTCAATGTCGCTAATTATTAGAGAAATGCAAATCAAAACCACAATGAGGTACCACCTCACAGTGGTCAGAATAACCATCGTTAAAAAGTCTACAAATAATAAATGCTGGAGAGGGTATGGAGAAAAGGGAACCCTCCTACACTGTTGGTGGGAATGTAAATTGGTATAGCCACTATGGAAAAACAGTATGGAGGTCCCTCAGAAAACTAAAAATAGAGCTGATATATGATCCAGCAATCCCACTCCTGGGCATATATCCAGAGAAAACCATAATTCAAAAAGATCAATGCACCCTAATGTTCATTGCAGCACTATTTACAATAGCCAAGATGTGGAAACAACCTAAATATCAACAGCTGAATGGAAAAGGATGTGTTATGTATATATTGGGGGGGGCCAAAAAGTGCCTTCTGTTTTTTTAAGTAAAAATAAAAAACACATTTTTCATTTTCACCAAGAACTTGATTGAACTACATATTCACCCTTTTGTTCCACTACCTTCTGCCATTTTACAGGCAACTTCATAATTCCATCTTCCCAAAACTTTTTATCTTTTTGACAAAGAACTGTTCCAGGTACCTTTTACAGTTTTCCAGGGAATTGAAATTTTTTCCATTAAGAGAATTTTGTAAAGACCGAAATAAATGAAAATCCGAAGGTGCAATACCTGGCAAATATGACAGATGAATCAGAACTTCCCAGCCAAGCTGTAAGAGTTTTTGCCTGGTCATCAAAGAAACATGTGGTCTTGCATTATACTGGTGGCAGATTATGCGTTTTCTGTTGACGAATTCTGCATGTTTTGCGTCGAGCGCCACTTTCAGTTTGTCTAATCGAGAGCAGTGCTTGTTTGAATTAATCATTTGGTTTTCCGGAAGGAGTTCATAATAGAGGACTCCCTTCTAAACCCACTATATACACAACATCACCTTCTTTGGATGAAGACCAGTCTTTGGAGTGGTTGGTGGTGGTTCATTTCGCTTGCCCCACAATCTCTTCCATTCCACATTACTGTACAGTATCCACTTTTCATTGCCCGTCACAATTTGTTTCAAAAATGGAACGTTTTCATTACATTTCAGTAGAGAATCGTGTGTGGAAATATGGTCAAGAAGGTTTTTCTTGCTTAACTTATGTGGAACCCAAACGTCAAAGCGATTCACGTAAACAAAGCTGGTGCAAACGATTTTCAGCCCTTGATTTGGCTATTTTGAGTATGTCAGCTCTCTCCCGCGTTGTGTAATATTGATTGTTCTCAATTATCATTTCGATTTGATCGCTATCAACTTCAACTGGTCTACCCAACCGTGGAGCATGGTGCAGCGAGAAATCTCCAGCACGGAACTTCGCAAACCACTTTTGACATGTTCGATCAGTCACAGCACTTTCTCCATACACTGCACAAATCTATTTTGCTTTTCAGTTGTGTTTTTACCTTTCTTGAAATAATAAAGCCTAGTATGCTGAAAATGTTGCTTTTTTACCTTCCATCTTCAATATTAAAGTGGCTACACAAAAATTCACCAATTTTGATGTCTTTTTTAAATGCACACTGATATAACAGCTGCCACATACAATCTAACAAAATTGATTAGAATGAAGTTAAAGACAACTAAGAGCTACTAAAGTCATCTTGTGGAAAAAACTGAACGAACTTTTTGGCCCACCCAATATATATATAAAAAAATATATATATATAATGAAATATATATATATTTATATAATATATAAATGAAATACTACTCAGATTTTATATATATATAAAAGCTGAGTAGTATGTATATATATATACATATATATATATATACACAATGGAATATTACTCAGCCATAGAAAGGAATGAAATAATGCCATTTGCAACAACATGGGTGGACCTAGTGATTATCATACTAAGTGAAGTAAGTCAGACAGAGGAGGAAAATACCATATGATATTGCTTATATGTGGAATCTAAAATATGATACAAATGAACTTATTTACAAAACAAAAACAGACTCATGGATGTAGAAAACAAACTTATGGTTACCAATGGGGGAAGGGGTGGGAGAGGAATAAATTAGAAGTTTGGGATGCTAACTGTTATATATAGAATAGATAAAGAACAAGGTCCTACTGTATAGCACAGGGAACTATATTCAATATCCTGTAATAAACCATAATCGAAAAGAATATGAAAAAGAACACACACACACACACACACACATATATATATATATAATTGGATCACTTTGCTGTACACCAGAAATTAAAACAACATTGTAAATCAACTATACTTCAATACAAATTTAAAAAAAAAAATAAGATATACACTTTGTATGCAAGGTCTTTCCCAAAGTGAGCTCCATAGAGAGGAAACGTTCTGTAAAATATCCCATGACATAAAAGGTGACCCCCTAATCCTACAGCTAAAGCCCTGAGAAGCTGGGAGTGCCAAGTTTAGGTTACAATAGGCAGGTTTGCTTCTAAAGTAAGTTTTACTTGGCAAGCACACGAATCTTGGCTTTCTTTTGTTTGTTTTCTTATACATTTGAATATTTTCAGTTCCACAGTGCTGACCATTCAAATGTGCGCTTTCCATTTTCCCACTGTTGCCCTCACCACTCAGTGACCCATTCCCACCAGATCCCACAGTTGTCACCTCTGCTGGGATACTATGGACATTTGGTTCTGTGACTTCAGTCAGGTCTCCTGCCTCCTTGACCAGTGGCTTTTCTATAGTGTCCTGTGGCCAGCTGTGAACTTCAGCTGCTTCTCAAGGAGTCTTAACCCCAAGTCAGCCTCAAAGGCCAAGAGAGTCCTTTAGGTTCTCAAGGGACACATACAAAATTCCAAGACTCAAAAATCTCATTGATTTAACTTAGAAAGCACAATTTTTCTTTCTGACCTAGCTTTTCTACTTCTAGAAACATATCCCCAGGAAGCATGATCCAAAAAATATATGTGTAATGATATTTATCAGAGCACTGATTGAATACTAAAAAATTGGCAATCATTTAAATGTCTAGCAATGTAGCACTAATCCACAATTTACACCCACTGAGAGATTATACAGCCATTTAAGATATACATGCTATAATCAGATATTTGTTTAATAACATATTAATGGCAGAGAGTTAAGTGGGAAAATTATGCCTTCTCTTGTAGCGAACCCAGTTTGCTTGGTCCCCTGATCCCACCACCCCTAGAGCTTTGGCTGTTTGCTCAGTGAGAATCTCACTGCTGCCACCAAGACCTATTTAGTCTCTTGACCCTGCCTGGTGTCTCAGTCTCCCCAGACAAGGGCTGGGCTCAGGTTCAAGCCCATGCCTCCAACAGGCAGGTCTAAATCAAAAAACCCATGTATGGCAGCTCCCACCACTTCCAGATCCAAAAGAAGCACTTGAGCTGCTGGGTGGGACCTGCTTTCTCCAATGGCTGCCTGGAGAGGCTGGCAATAAAGCACAGAAGGCCAGATATTTGACGTCCATGGGGCAAAATTTGACCAATGAGAGGGAAGAAATTAGAAGGAGCCCTCAGGTAAGAACCTCTCCCTTCCAGCCCCTAAGAGTGTTCTGAGACATGGAGGTCCCACACAGGCTGTTGGAAGATAGCCCACTGCGTCTTCCTGTGAGGCTCTCGATAGCCCAATAATGTACCACATTATATTTTGCTTTTTTTTTACCTCTTCTGCCTCCTTCCCCTTTTCCCTCACTGTTGTTGCCATGGGATTGCATCTCCCAGGAAAGCTTTAGCAAATAAGCTAGGTACCTGGGCTAAAACAAAAAAAAAATCTAAAAGATACTCTGTGTGTGTGCGTGCGTGTGTGTGTGTGTGTGTGTTCACACACATGCATGTGAGCCTGTGTATGAGAGAGAGAGAATTGTGGTTTCAGGTGATGTTCACTTTTAAATTGTAAATTTTTGTATCATTTCAATTATGACTATTATTACATTTATAATCTTTAAAGTTTATTTTTTTGAGAGTGTCGACCACTGAATATTCTAACCGTCCCCGTAAAGGTTAGAAAACTGCAAAATTAGAGGAAGCACCGTCCACAAGGTCACTGCTGACACTAATTGCTAGTCTGGAGGATCCCCGAAATCCCCTGTAGGTTTAATAACTGGCCAGAAGGACTCACAGAACTCACTGAAAACTGTTATGCTTGTGGTTATGGTTTATTACAGGGAAGGGATAAAATTAAAATCAGCCAAGCGTGGGCGGAGGGATAAATTAGGAGTTGGGGGATTAACACACACACAATACTATATATAAAATAGATAACCAACAAAGACTTACTGTATAGCACAGGGAACTATACTGGATATCTTGTAATAACCTATAAGAGAAAAGAATCTGAAAAAGAATATATAGATAGATAAAGAGATAGATACAGAGATGGAGATGAGGTATATATGTGTGTATGTATGTATAACTGAATCATTTTGCTGTATACCTGAAACTAACACAACATTGTAAATCAATGATACTTCAATTAAAATCAGCCAAGGTGAGGGGCTCATGGACAGAGTCCAGGAAACGTCCCTAGTGCAGAGCTTCCATTTTTGTCTCCCTGTGGAGTCAGGAACAGCATTTATTTCCCAACATCAATGTGTGACAACACGCACAGAGTATTGCCAACCAGGGATGCTCACCCAAGTCTTGGTGTCCAGACTTGTACTGGGGCTCCATCACATAGGCATCACTGATTGCCTGTGGAGCTGGTCTGTCTCTAGCCCCTCTGGACCTCCGACCCAAAGTCCCCACCCTACATCACATTGTTGCTATCCTGCTTGGCCCAAGGCCCCAGGAAAATAAAGATGCTCCTATCAGGCAGAACATTCCAAGGGCTTAGAGCTCACCTCCCAGAAGCTGAGGGCAAAGGCCAGATCTCGTTCTGGGCAGGGATAAATTCTCTGGTGCTCATCCCCTGTAAAATTTTAGCTCAGTGGTCTTCCAGTGCCTTCACGGTAAAGTCAGATCTTTGCAGACCCTTTAAGATCCACCCACTGCGTATCTCTCCGCGCATGTGCATCCCTCCCAACCACACATGCTCTCCTGCCATCCCGGTCTGTTGCAAGCACTATTCTCTCTCGCCTCCAGGCCCTTGCGTGGTCTATTTCCTCTGCCCTGAACATCTGGCTAACGCCACCTCACGCTCGGACACACTGAGGTTCTGCTTCCGAAGCCTCACATTCTTATACCCACAAAGCCTTCTTCCTTGGAGGCCATGTCTCAGGCCGCAGCTCTCATGAAGGAATTCTCTTTGAAACATTGTTTCTTTGGGCAAAATAATGCCAGAAAGAAAACCCGTACTAGTGATGGAAGTAAAGCATCTAAGAAATGATGGTTCTTAACCAGAAAATGGAAGTGTAGGAGAGATTACAGAGCGAAATATCAAATGTGGCAGCCTTTCGTATCTATGGCTGTTACATATTAGTCTCTTTCTGGAAAAGCAGTTCAGGAGTTAACTCGACAAGCAGTCCTATTGCTGCAAAAATTACACATTGAGTTAAAGATAAAACTTCAGTGATATTTAGAAAGACAGTTAACTATGGTGTATCAATATGCAGAGAAAACATGTAACTATCAATTGATTTAAATAATTTACTTACTTAATCTCTTCTTAGAACCCACTGTGTGTCATATATTGTTCCAAACCCTTTACAAATAACTTTTAAAATAACTTATTTAATCCTTTTAACAATCCTATGAGGTTAGTATTAATATTAACCTCCATTTACATAGGAGGAAACTGACACACAGAGAGGTTAGGTAACTTGCCCAGGGTCACACAGCTCATAAGTGGTAGAACCAGGATGGGCATCTGCATTCTGATTCTACGGTAATAATGTGATTCACTAGAGTATAAACTCTCAGACACCAAGAACTGAGATTAATTTGCTCACTTCTATATTCCCTGTTATTAGCACAGTTCCTGATACCAAATAGATACTCAACAAAGGTTTATTGTTAATTGATTAATTAATTAACAGGACTAAATATTTTTAATGTCCATTAATTAATTAATCACACTAAGGGTTTAATACATGAAACATTTAATGGACATTTTAAGACATTAAATTATCTGCCCAATCAAACACACTCTATAATCTAGGGAATGGTTTGTGGCTGCAAGGGAAACAAATGAGTTAGGGATTCAGGGAAGGAGCCATGGAAAGAAAAAGTTTGAGAGCCTTCTCCTAGAAAATAAGCGTTGGAAGATGACTTTCTGGGGTGAATATAGCTAAGATACAATTAAATAAATTTCTTGTTGAAGTCTTGAGTATGCTGTCAGGTTCATTACTCAATGCCCATAAGGCTTAGATTGAGAGAATCATAGAATTTCAAAGGTGGAAGTGACCTTAGAGGTCATCAGATTTAACTTTCTCATTTTGCTGTGTTTTCATAAAAAGAAACAAAGACCCAGAGTGTTCTGGTGGCTGGCTTATGATCATCTCTCCCTCTATGTCGAAAGCCCCTCGTTCCCCTCTTCAGAACGTCCTGGTGCAATGCATCCTACAAGGCTCTTCTCAACCCATCCACCCCCATGTGGTCTCTCTTGCACCCTCGAAGCCACTGGAAGCCATTTATCTCCTTTTAACTCCCGTAACATCCCGTTTTTAGCACTCTTTAATGCTTAGCTTTCTTCAGCAACGGAGTGTGTGTTTAATTTCCCCAGATGGGCACAGAGGTCAGCAAGCATTTGTTGAATAAATAAATCCAAGCTCCGTGTCGGCTGACACAGCAGGACACATCTGGCTTCACGTTCCATGATGCAATGAGCCCGCTCACCGGGGCCTGGGGCCCAGAGAACAGTGTGCGTGAACTTATACCTGTCCTCTAGGAAGTTAGTGATCATAGTGGTTAGGGTCATAAGCCTCAGAGCCTGGGTTCACATCCTTTCTCCATCACTCACTGGCTGAGTTATTTAGGCATTTACTTATCTGCCCTCCTTGTCTGTCAAATGAGGATGAAAATAAACTATATCTGCCCAAACGTACTCTATGAGGATAAAATGGATGATGTTATGTAAAGCATTTAGAACAGTGTTTAGCACATAGCGAGTGTTCAATAGATGTTACCAAAAATAGAATTATTAGCTTCTTATTATTGTGCCTTGAATAAAGCCTGACATACAGTAAGTGTCTAATAAATGGTAACTGCTATTAGTTCCTTTGGCATCTAGAATCTTTGTCACTGTCTGCAACTACACTTCACAACAGAACATTTCAAATGATCAGAAGAACAAAGAATACAGAATAGACTAAGGAAACTGCACCCCTCGAGGGGAAGTGGTAGGAAAGCTATCTGTGCAGGAAGAAATGTACATAACATAACTATTACAGACTCTTAAAAATTCCATAAAGTTGCATGAGCAATTAAAACACATTAGGGACCAATTTCAGATGTGCTCCCAGGACCAAATAGTGTAATTATGTCACTGAACTAATATCATCATTTCCATTTAGCTGAAAGAGTTCTCAGGTCATAAACACAGTGGTTTGTGTTCTACCATAGCCGACTGCTATGAGTGTAATGGATGCCTAATGACCCAGCCAGTTTAATCAAAGCAAGGAATCTTCTTTCCAGACGCTTCTGTCACTTACACTGTATGATCTAAACTTAAAATTATGGCACAGCTCAAACACAAGGCAGTATTCATTCACCTTTATGAAGCTCTTAGCTCTGAAGATTTAAAATATACTGAACCAAGTACTTTGAATTCAGGGAAAAAATGTTTCCTCAAGTTAAGTAATGGGAGTGTTATGAGGCATTATTAACCTTTCCTGCCCTAGAACCCCATTTCAGAGATGATGAAAGAGGATTTTGCGTTCTACCCTCCACATAAGCTTTCTTTCCTCTGATTTTAAATATTAGTCTCAGATTCCTTTTTTTTTTAATAGTAGAGCTGCTGTCTTTTTTTAACTTAATTTATTAATTTTATTTTTGGCTGTGCTGGGTCTTCATTGCTGTGCATGGGCTTTCTCTATGCAGCAAAAGGGAGCTACTCTTCGTTGCAGCGCACAGGCTTCTCATTGCGGTGGCTTCTCTTGTTGCGGAGCACCGGCTCTAGGTGTGCGGGCTTCAGTAGTTGTGGCTCTCGGACTCAGTAGTTGTGACTCACGGGCTCAGTAGTTGTGGCGTAAGGACTTAGTTACTCCGCGGCATGTGGGATCTTCCCGGACCAGGGCTCGAACCTGTGTCGCCTGCATTGGCAGACGGATTCTTAACCACTGCGCCACCAGGGAAGTCCTAGTCTCAGATTCCTGTGGCCTGTGGGATAATGACAAGGTGCCCACATTTTATCACATTTTCTCATCTTTATTGTATTTCCTACATTTGGGCAAATAGTCTAACTACCCAGCCTCGTCAACAGCAACAGGGGTCTCAGCAGCTCAGGGAGACCTCAAAGACCACCACCATCCTGCCCTTTCCTTCTCTTTGCATCAGCTTTGACAGAACAGGTAAATCCATGGCTGTAAGAAGGTCTTTGCGTCCAGGTTTATAGGTCTGCTTGACACATGAGCAGCACTTATGAGACAGAAACAGAAGTCCTTCTCAGACATAGCTTCTTTAGCAGGGCATTTTGTGAAAAGAAATGAGACCATTTGGGGCTTCCCTAGTGGTGCAGTGGTTAAGAATCCGCCTGCCAATGCAGGGAACATGGGAACACGAGCCCTGGTCCGGGAAGATCCCACGTGCCGTGAAGCAACTAAGCCCGTGCGCCCAAACTACTGAGCCTGCACTCTAGAGCCCGTGAGCCACAACTACTGAGCCCATGTGCCTAGAGCCCGTGCTCCCCAACAAGAGAAGCCACTGCAATAAGAAGCCCATGCACCACAACGAAGACCCAATACAGCCAAAAATAAAAACAAATAAATAAATAAATTTATTTTAAAAGAAAGAAATGAGACCATTTGACTCCATTGTTAAGCAGTACTATAAGTGCCTATAAGAATCCCTGCCTTCCTGTTCTTGAAGAGGGAAGTTTCATTGTGAGAGACATTCTTGATGCATTTCTGTCTAAATTTTATTTGAAGATAATTCTTTTGCACTTGTAGAAAGTTTATTTTATCTTCGTTGAAGGGAAATCAGCCCTGTTGTGTTATGCTATTTTTTTTAAAATAGGAGGGATGTTACCTATTGCTTGGACTTTCATAGGAACCTGATATTCCTGTGAATAAGATAATTATAAGGATATAACTGAATAGCAAGTGAATTGAAACATCCTAAGGGTGCATCAGCATGAGCTGGTTAAGTGAATGATGGCACTCACACAATGGAGTATTATAAAGCAATTTCAAAGAATGAGGCAGTTCTTGTATTAATATGGGATATTCTCCAATCCAACATATTATGAAGAAAGCAAGGCCATAAACAGTGGAAAGAGTAGGCTACAATTGGTGGGGGTATTTTCAAAGGAGAGATAGACCCTTATATTTACCCATACACACAACTTCACTGCAAAAATCCAATAGAAATTTATAACAGTTTCTGTCTCTGGGGAGGTAACCAGAGAACTAGTGGACTGTGGAGAAAGAGACATATACTTTTTTACTGTATATTTCATTTATTTTTACTGAGCTCTAGTATTCAATTGAGAGAAAGAGAGAGAGAGAGAGAGAGATACATTTTTTGGTATCATTTTTTTTTAGATTCCACATATAAGTGATATCATATGACATTTGTCTTTCTCTGTCTGGCTTATTTCACTTAGCGTGATAATCTCTAGGTCCATTTGCTGCAAATGGCAAGAAAGAGATACAATTTTTAAAAAGGTTATTTCTACAAATGATGTTAGAACAGTTGTCAGCCATACACAAAAAATAAAACTTGACCTATATAAAGACTAATTCAAAGTGAATCAGAGATCTAAATATAAAATACAAATGATAAAACTTGTTAGAGGAGGGGACTTCCCCGGTGGTCTAATGGTTAAGACTCCACGCTTCCAATGCAGGGGGTGTGGGTTTGACCCCTGGTCAGGGAATAAGATCCCACATGCCATGTGGCATGGCCAAAAGATTAAAAAAAATAAATTTTTTAGAGGAAAACCATCAAAACCTGGGTAAGATGAAGAGTTCACAGAAATGACACCAAAATCATTACATTAAAAATAGATAGAACTTCAGCAGGTGTTGGAAGAGGAGGTATTTGGCTTTTATTCCCACTCAGAAATAATAATTTGACAGGCATCCACAGACAAAACATTTAAAAAATTGATAAATTGAATTTTATTAAGATCTAAGATTTGTCCTTATTCAAAGCTACCATCAAGAGAATAGAGAGACAAGCTATAGACTGGAAGAAAATATGTACAAATCACATGCTCAACAAAGTACTTATATCCAGAATATAAAAGAACTCTCAAAACTCAACAATTAGAAACCAAACGACCCAATTTTTAAAATGGGAAAAGGACCTGAACAGACACTTTACCAGAGACTATTTGCAGATGGTAAATAAATACATAAAAGATGTTTACCATCATTAGCCATTAGAGAAATGCAAATTAAAACCATAGTGAAATACCTATACACCTACTAGAAGGACTAAAATGTTTAAAAATAATGACAATAAGAAATGCTGGCAAGGATGTGGAGCAATGACAACTCTTATACATCGATGATAGGAATACAGAATGGTACAGTCACTCTGGAAAACAGCTTGGCAGACAAATGAAGTTAAATTTTATCATTTGACCCAACAATCCCATCCCTGAGTATTTGCCCTAGAAAAAAATGAAAACTTATGCTTACACAAAAACCTGTATTCACAGTTGCTTTATTCGTGAAAGCCAGAAGCTAGAAATATTCCAAATATTGTTCACTAGGCTAATTGATAAAGTGTGGCACATCTGTACAATGGACTATCACTCAGCAGTAAAAAAGAAAAAAGAGACAAACTATTGATGCATGGGACAACTTGGGTGAACTGCAAAGACATACTGTATGAGAGAAGCAGTCTCAAAGGTCTACATACTGTACAAGCCCATTTATTTGAATTCTCAAAAAGACAAAACTATAGTTATAGAAAACAGATCACTGGTTGCCAGGAATGACAGGTAAGGGGAAGGTATCACTATAGAAGGAAAACATGAGGACATTTTGGGAGGGTAACAGAACTGTTCTATATCCTGATTATGGTAGTGGTTACATGAAGATATACATGTGTCAAAACTCATAGAACTGTACCAAAAGAAAACAAATTCTAATTTAGTGTATATTTTTAAATTATTTTTTAATAATTTTTTTTTAAAGAATGGTGAGTTCCAGCTTCCAGTACTAGTGGAGTAGTTTGGTAAAACTAAGACACTGTTACAATGTTCCTATATTATATATAAAGTAGTGAATTGTTAAATCTAAGTTGATTGTGATGAATTAATGTAATCCCTACAGGAACTACTAAAAAAAAAATTAAAACAGCAAAAATGCCTAAAGAAGAAACAAAAGAAATATTGTATTAATTCACAAGATGTCAAGAAAGGAGAAACAGAGAAACAAAAAGCAAATGAGACAAATAGAGAACAAATGGCAAAATAACTCACCTAAATCCACCTGTATCAATGAGTATATTAAATGTAAATGAACTAAAAACTCTAATCATAAAATAGATTCTCCAGCTGGATAAAAAACTAAGACCCAAGTGTATGCTGTCTACAAAGGAGTTATTTAATAGTTTTTTAAAAGACACAAATAAGTTGAAAGTAAAAACATGAAGAAAGCATATACCATGCAAACACTAATCCTAACAAAACTACAGTGGCTACATTAGTATCCAACAAAACAGATTTCACGACAAGAAGCATTACCAGAGATAAAGCAGAGCATTTTATAATGATAAAAAATGTCAACATAGCAGGGAGGCATAACTGTATCCCTAATAATGCAGCTTCAAAATACATGAAGCAAAAGCTGATAATAAAAAAAAGGAGATGTCTGTCAACAGATGAATGGATAAAGAAGATATGGGATATATATATATATATATATATATATATATATATATATATATATATGTTGGAATATTACTCAGCCATAAAAAATAATGAAATTCTGCCATTTGCAGCAACATGGATAGACCTAAAGAATATTATGCTTAGTAAAATAAGTAAGTCAGACAGAGAAAAACAAATAATGCATGATATCACTTACATGTGCAATCTAAAGAAATAATATAAACAAATGTATATAGCAACATAGAAACAGATTCACAGGTGCAGAAAACAAACTAGTGGTTACCAAAGGGGAGAGGGAAGGGGGAAAGGGCAAGTTAGGGGTATGGGATTAAGAGATACAAACTGTGTATAAATTACATAAGCAACAAGGATATACTGTATAGCACAGGGAATTATAGCCATAATCTTATAATAACTTTTAATGGAGTATAATCTGTAAAAGTACTGAATCACCATGCTGTGTACCTGAAACTAATATAATATTGTAAATCAACTATACTTTAATAAAAAAAATAAGTTAACATAAATTTTTTTTAAAAAAAGAGAAATAGGCAAAGCCATAATCAGAGATGGAGATTTTAATACCTCTAAGTAATTGATAGAACAATTAGAAAAATCAGCAATGATACAGAAGATCTGAAGGGCACTCTAAAACCTCTGACCTAATAGACATTTACAGAACACATATTTAAGAAGTGTGCTGCAAAGTTTGAACATTTTACCAAAAAAAGAAAAGTAAGTGTGGAGGAGAATGGGTATAATTACTAATGAAAAAAATTATGGATGAATGTTCATAATTGTTGAAACTAGGTGATGGGTACATTGGTGCCTATGTATGTATGGTGTGTATGTATGATGGGTACATTGGTGCGTATGTATGATTCTGTTTACTCTGTCTATGATTGAAGTTTTGTGTAGTAAAAGCTAAAAATTAAGTTTAGGTCAGAATACATGGCCTTTAGCAGATAATTTTGTTCTTTTCCATGATGGTTTATCACAGGATATTGAATATAGTTCCCTGTGCTCTACCCTAGAGCCTTGTTGTTTATCCATTCTGTATATAATAGTTCGCATCTTAGCAGAAGACTTTTAAACTTTGTACACAGACAAAGGCACGCTGACTCTGATGGTAGAACCTCAGGAACCAAATGTGGCGTGAACAGTGGCACAAGCCTGCTCCCTTGCCTGTTCCCTTTGTCTCCTTAGGTCTCCCCAACCTCCAGGCACACCACATGCCCTCAGCATCCATAAGATTATTCATACCATTCCCCCAAACTCCTCCTCCTCTCCAAAGGGCTAAAGTCTGCCTCGTCACACTCAACCCCACTTCCCCTGAGGACTTCTCTACCCACTCATCCTTCTTCACCATGTTAAGATGTTGCCCAGAACTTTCCATGACACTCATCTGGCATTCAGCACTTATCGTCCAGTATGGCTAACTTTCCTTCATTAAACCTCATAGTTCCAAAAATGGACACAAACTATAAAAATTGTCAGAATCTCCACATTCTGGGTAGAAAGCAGCCATTTTGTTTTGGCAAACACATTGGTGAACTCTTCCCTTAGACAAAGATGGCTCCCTAAACCTAGGCCGGAGAGAGTAGGTCACGAAATAGGAAGTTAAGCAGGAACAGAACTCTCCTGTCTACCCCTAGGTTAGCCTTAACACTGTAGTAAAAGACTCCCACCCCAGCTGGGGAGGGGAGGAGCCGGGTCTGTGTCCACCCTCGTGGCACAGGTTTGGGGGAGAGGAGAGCAGGAAAAGGGACCCACGTGGCAAGAGGCAAGCAAGACACACCTCTGACCTCTGCTGCTTCTTGCCTTCCCATCTCAGAGTTTCTCCCTTTTTCTTTTCTGTAGCAGCTAAGCTTTGGTCAAAGCAGTTTAAAGTCTCCATTTCTATTTTGATAATATGAAATCTTCCACATTGGAACATAAAATATTGATCACACTCACTTCTGAAACAGAGACTCACGCATCAACCCTTTCCAAACAAGCTTGGAAAACACCCTGACCCCACGGGTCATCTTCAGCCTATGCTTACTTAGCTTTAGGAAACAACAAAAATCATACCAAGAGGAAGAAAGAAACATTTGTATCATGCACCCCTTCAAACCTCAAAAAATATGTATATAAGCATTTATGAAAATATGAAGGAAAAACATGAAATACATGACCATTTCATTGTTTAAAACTTCCTGGAACAGTATGAGTGTAGATGGTCCTCACCTTGTGTGGTGGTGCACATTGGGACCATGCAAAATCAAGGACTGCCTGTACCCTTACTTAGTAATTTATGATCCCTTAAAATTGGAAGCAAAGGGAACTTTTTGATTAAAGACAGGTGAGTAAACCTACTTCTCCCACCCCTTTCAAGGTCACCCCAAACAACCTGAAAATGAAGGGAAAGCCTCTTCTTAAAATGGACAGGGAAAGAGCCACAACTCCAAAGCACAAAAGGATGCATGCCTACAGGGTGCTGTAAAACACAGTCAAAATTGGGGAAGATGTCGAGAGATAAGGCACATCTTCAGATTTTAAGCTACTCACCAATGCCCATAAAAGTTCGTCATGGTCATGAAAGGCTAATCTCTTCATCAGCCTTTGATTAGATCTGTGAATAGGGTAGATCATGCTAGAAGCAAGCCAATTAACTGATGGTCAGAAGAGGTCAATGTAAAGGAGAAACCACGAAGAGACACCACTTTCATTTATGAAGGACATGGTATCAGACCTGAGGGAGAGATTGCCTGAGAAAAAGAGGAAGGGGAGGCAGTCTGACCAGATTATGAAACAGAGAGGCTATGGCTAAGGACTTTATAAAAGTCCACTGACTTTATGGTTGCTGAAAATTGAGAGTACTTCTCTTTCATCTCAAAGATCACAGGTGCAATGGACTGAATGTTTATGTCCCCCCAAAATTCATGTGCTGAAATCTCATCCCCAAGGTGATGGTATTAGGTGATGGAGTCTTTGGGAACTGTTTAGGTCATGAGGGTGAAGCCCTCATGAACGGGATTAGTGTCCTTATGAAAGATCCCCTGCCTCATCCACCCTGTGAGGACACAGGGAGAAGCGCCATCTCTGAGCCGGAAGGTGGGCTTTCGCCAGACATCGCATCTGCAGGCACTGTGACCTTGGATTCCCAGCCTCCAGAATTGTGAGAGATAAATGTTTGCTGTTTATAAGCCGCCCCATTTATGGTATTTTTATTACAGCAGCCAAAGTGGACTAAGACAAAGGCAACCTGATTCTCTGATAAGAGATCAAAGAAGAGAGAAGATTCAAACAGATATTATAAGGCACCAGAAGAAGACAAGCAGGTTGGAAGATCTAAGAAAAATAAAAACATTTACAAATTCAAATCAGTACATCAACTATACTTCAATTTTTAAAAATCTTAAAAATAAGTGGTTTGGAGGGGAGGGATAAATTAGGAGTTTGGGATTAACATATACACATGACTATATATAAAATAGATAATCAACAAGGACCTACTGTATAGCACAGGGAACTCTACTCAATCCTCCGTAATAACCTATATGGGAAAAGAATCTGAAAAAGAATGGATATACGTATATGTCTAACTGATTCACTTTGTTGTACACCTGAAACTAACACAGCATTGTAAATCAATTCTACCCCAATATAAAATAAAAACTAAATTAAAAAAGAAGGCACTACTGCTTTCACAATTCATAAAATGCTCACAAAACCTCATAACATAAATAAAACATCTAAAAAGTTTCCAATGTAAAAAAGTTTTTAATTAAAAAAGTTTTTAAGTAGTTTGGGAGCCCAGTGTTATAGGGTCAGAAGTTATTCAGCCCCCCACATGGGGAAAAAGAAGAATTTAAATCATATCGGAAACAACCAAAATTAGTGCTCAGAAATATAGCTGGGGCAAAACAAAGTGCAAAAAATAAAGCTATAAACTTATCAGAGTTCTGCCTTTTGGTCATACAGACTAAGCTTCATGTTGGTTATAATAATTATAAACTCTGGACAAAAATCTTTAAAATATAATTTTTGGAGGCAATGGAGAGCAACCAAAATTAGGCAGAAACTGGAGGTAGTTCAACCCTTGAAAGAAAGGAGTCACAGGGGGTGTGATCCACGTTTAATTGCTTTTCCTTCCAGAACACTCTGCCCCGCATGGTGGGGGTCCCTTAGCTCTCAAGGAAAGTCACAACCTGCTGGTGAGAGGAATAGGGAGAAATTCGGGGCTGCCAGGATGTAAGAAATTAAGGAGGAAATCCAGTAAAGGAAGGAGGCACAGAACGGGGAGCTCCATGACTGAATAATCTCACCACCAAATCACTGGCTGGCCCTGAACTGTATATGTGACCAATGGGACTCCAAGTAGAGGGGGGACAGCAGGAAAGCTGAGCGCTGAGCAGAGATTTCTGTTCCCACCAGGAAACAGTTTGGCATTTCAGTGACCAAGTTAAAGGCACTGGGTAATCACCCAGGTTTCTAGCGAAGCCCCAGAAAGGCCAGCCCAGAGTCAAGTCCACATCCCACCCAATGGCACTGGGAAGCTGGACCAGAGGGGCTCACGGTTCAGGTCATTGCATTCCAGCTGCCAGGGTCAAAGGACAAAGCCGAGACCAGGCCAGAAGATGGACATACAGCCAGGGTCCCTGTGAGTGTCCACCTGCCGAGGCTTGTGTCACAGGAGGGTCCAGGTGCATGGAGGAGCCCCCCTCATTCCAGAACCTTCTTTCCCACGATGTTTCTCCTGGGCTTTGCTTCTCTCTGATGCTGTCTTGCTCTCCATTCTCTGAAACTCAGCCACGTGGCTTATCCTCTTTCCAGGATTTGTTGAGTAGCCCCTGTGCTGGGCCCTGTGTTGGTTGCTGGGTTTCTTCCAGCTGGTTCTTTTCAGCTCTAAGCTTTCACTTGGATCTTCCCTTCTGACAAGACACCATCCCCCTTTGGGGCCTCAGTGCCAAATCCTAAGATGCAGCCTGAATCCTTGGCAAGGGCAGAGCCAGAGATGACTTTACATGTGTTTAAGGTGCAAGGACATCGTTTCCTGGTGACATGTGTGAACCCCAGTCATGACAAATGCGTTGCACAATGGATGGGTCCACTCCTCCACTGGAGGTTTGCCAAGATTGTTTTTTTCTTCCACATACACATCCTTCCCATTACATACCAGTCAACTGGGGATCTCTCCATGAATTGTAACACTCTATCTTCAAGACCTTTTTCCGTGATGAGTACAAACTTGAGAAAGGCGTTTTAGAGCTTTCTGAAATCCAGCATCTCTGATGACTTTTAAATGTGTCTACATGGCTTCACTCTTAAGAATCAGAAAAATACATTTTTCTGGGACAAACTTCACTCATTCATTAATTCAAATGTCTGTGTTCTGTTCACAGGAGATTGATTCAAAACGCTACAAGACAAATGCTAATTATGAACTTAGCTCTGTGACCCTGGACAAGCGATACACTTACCTGCTGTAAGTTTCTATTTCTTCTATAAAATGGGAATAATAATGTCACATACTTGATAGAGTATGTGAGTATAGATAGAGTATACTTTGACAAATAAAGAATGTATGGGAGTATTTAGCCCATGGCTGCCTCAAAGGAATCAGTAAAAGCTAGCTGTTGTTTCAGGTTTATCTCTATTCACAGGGTTAGGAGAGAGGAGAGAGCAGGGATTTGAACCTACGACCAGTGCTCAGAAACTTGTTACACTTTCTGTAGATGTAAAGCCCTCTGCCCTACACCTAGCACTCGGGAAACACAATAAATCATAGTAACTGTGGTTCTGAACCAGGTTCTACACTAGCAGAGGTTTACAACTGTACCTAACTAAATATACAGATGCACAAAGACTGCAAAATGAACAAAAAAGTTTTAGAATATAATGAATTATGGCTCTTTCCTTCTCTTTTCCCTTAATTTTATGAAACTAAATAAATGAACACTTTGGAGGAAAAACAAACATTTGTAGTTACAGGTTATAAAACAGTGTAAATGGAATGAGATACAGGGATTCTGGGAGGGGGCAGGAGCATCCCCAGAGACAGTGACAGAACTGTGACACCCAATATATCTGGACAGAACTAAAATTCAAAATGAGGGGCTTCCTTGGTGGCGCAGTGGTTGAGAGTCCGCCTGCCGATGCAGGGGACACGGGTTCGTGCCCCGGTCCGGGAAGATCCCACATGCCGCGCGGAGCGGCTGGGCCCATGAGCCATGGCCGCTGAGCCTGCGCGTCCGGAGCCTGTGCTCCGCAATGGGAGAGGCCACAACAGTGAGAGGTCCGCGTACCGCAAAAACAAAAACAAAAACAAACAAAATGATACCTGCACCCCTATGTTCATAGCAGCCTAAATGTCCATTGATAGAGGAATGGATAAAGAAGATGTGGTACATATATACCAAGGAATGAAATACTGCCATTTGCAGCAACATGGATGGACCTAGAGATTATCATATAAAGTGAAGTAAGTCAGAAAGACAAATACCATCTGACATTACTTATATGTGGAATCTAAAATATGACACAAATGAACTTATCTACAAAACAGAAACAGACTCACAGACATAGAGAACAGACTTCTGGTTGCCTGGGGTCGGGGGAGGGAGGGATGGATTAGGAGTGTGGGATTAGCAGGTGCAAACTATTATATAGAGAATGGATAAACAACGAGGTCCTACTGTAGAGCACAGGGAACTATATTCAATATCCTGTGATAAACCATCATGGAAAAGACTATGAAAAAGAATATATATATATATATGTATAACAGAGTCACTTCGCTGTACAGCAGAAATTAACACAACACTGTAAATCAACTATACTTCAGTTAAAAAAAAAAAAAAAAAAGCAAGCACTGTGGTGCCCAAAAGAAAGCTAAGGGGAAATACAGGTATTTGGTTCAAGTCCACAATCATCACGATTCTAATAGGTGACCCCTCTCTAGGTAAGTTAACATACAAAGCATTTAAAACAACAACAATCTCTGCCCACTTTTTCTTGAAAGTTTGAGAAATGTGCCAGTTTGGAGACAGGCAACAATAATAAAGAATTAAACATCGTTTCCCATTTTTTCACTGAGTAGCTATGGCCAGCTCTCATTAACAGTAAACAAGAATGAAGCCTTGTAAGAAAAAAAAAATGGATTAATAATTAAAAAAAGAAAGTTTAGCTCTCTTAAGGGTCAGAACCAATAGATCCTGAGACCTAGGAACCCAATGGCACAGACCACATCTTTTTGTGTCCCCAAAACCCTGAAATGCTTCCCATTTCTTGACAAGTGTGTGGCACCACACGGCCCCTACTCACGAAGCATCTCCTCTGTGCTGGGCAGGCACTGTGCTAAGTTCTTCTCTGACAAGTTTCTTATCACACAGTCGCAGTGATAACTAACGTTGGGGCCAGGGTTCAGACTCACGCTGGTCTGATTCCAACATGGGTGTCCTTACCCACACCCCAGAACTACACCTGCCCCTTAGTCTCACTTCTGTTATTACAACAGATCAGCCCCCAGCAGCAACTGTACCTTCCTCCCTCTTTTGTTTTGCTTCTGTTGTTCTCTTTGCAAAAATGCCCCCCTCCAGTGGGATGATGGATGTTTACTCAACTTACTGTGATGATCATTTTATGATGTATACAAGTCAAATCATTATGCCTATACAGTGCTATATGTCAGCTGTAGCTCAATAAACTGGAAGAAAATCAACGCTACCCCACCAAGTCTGTTGAAAGCCATTCTTCCTTCAAACTAACCCTCACAGGCTACTTATCCCCTCCGGACAGAGATTTCTGCACTCCCATCCCACCTCCCCCGACCCGTTCTCCCTGACTGTGCCCACATCTGTTTTTCTACACCTGATACACCTGCCACCTCTCTTAAGGAAACCAGAAGGGTATATGGGGTTTCATGGGGTCCTGGAAAATGCTTGGGCTTTCCCACCAGAGCTGGAAGCCAGTTCTTCTTCTCGTTCACTATGTGATGTTGAGTAAACGCCTCAGAATCCCATCTGTAAAACAGATGCAGCCACTCCCACTCAGAAGGGTTCCCGTGAGGGTTTAGTGGGATGAACCAAGCAGCCTAGAGGCTCCATGAGCCCTGCTTCCTTCTGCCTCCCCACGGACAGCCCTCCTACAACTGCCTCGTCTGGTGGTGAGTTGGTATTTCTCTTGCTACCTGGTTAAGTTGTATGACACACATGCACAGATCATAAGCTACTCACCAGGCCTTTCCTGCTCAGCCCAATACATATTAGGGCCCCTATAATTACCTGTCTAACTGGATGAAATGCACACCTCCCCCAGAACATGGAAAAACAGTTGCGTCGCCCTCGTTTATTCAGTCTGGATCTCATAACATACATTTCTAATACAATAAGAATTATTCAGAGTTGTCAACATTCAGAAACAGTCTTTGCAACGAACTTCTAAATCTTTAGTAAGAGCTATGTTTACATAAATATTTATTGAGTTTAAGGCTTTCAGTGTATATTGTAAACAACACTGCCAGGCATAGCTCTTATTATTGCTCAGGAGAGACCGAATTTAATCACTCATATTCTGTTCTTAGTTATTAAGGATACATCACCCTAACCGGGTATCTCTGGAGCCACAAGCAAATAGAAGCAAGTAAAGAAAGAAGAGCGTGATTCCAGGATCCTTGGTCAACATTATCACTCACCAGCCACGGACGGGTCCATCAATCCATCTAAGCATTTATTTCCCATCTGTAAAATGGGGATGATTTGGGCATTGCCCAAACAATGTTGTAAGAATACAATTAAAAACCATATGCAGGGCTTCCCTGGTGGCGCAGTGGTTGAGAGTCCGCCTGCCGATGCAGGGGACGCGGGTTCGTGCCCTGGTCCGGGAGGATCCCACATGCCGCGGAGCGGCTGGGCCCGTGAGCCATGGCCGCTGAGCCTGCGCGTCCGGAGCCTGTGCTCCGCAACGGGAGAGGCCACAGTGGGGAGAGGCCCGCGTACCGCCAAAAAAAAAAAAAAAACCATATGCAAACGTGTTTGCTAACAGGTAAGAAATGCAATGTTGCTAAGAATTACTGACAATGCACTACTGGGGCTATTCACCAAACATAGCTCTGAGCTTCCTGGCTATCGAGTCTCAAGGGACGACCACAGTTTACATGGTTTTTCGATGTTTAGTAAGAGGAAGCTGAACAGTTCTTTCAAAAAGAAACTCTAAGGCTCTGCTGAGGGGAATTTGGCATCTTGACACACACAGGAGACCAGCAATTTCCTAATGAATGATGTGTTTGGGGCTGTTTTGGAAGGGACAGAGACCTTCTTCCTGGGAATATTTATCCCAGGAAGGTCTGATGACAGCTGAAGACATCAGGCTGGATTGTCACTCAGGGGAGGGGTTCCCAGGCAGCCAGATTTACTGCTCCTTGCAAAGCCTTTTTTTGGGGTCTTGAGAATGTCTCAAAATGGTAAAATGGCTTCATTATCTATAGACCCTCCACAAGGCAGGAAAGAGAGAGAGAGAGAGGGAAAAAGCAAGAGAGGAAGAGAGAAAGAGAAAGGACATTTAAGATATCAGCTTCACCTACACAAAGATCAAAGAATCCCGGATCCTTGATTTCCCCAAACTGTCTCATCTTACAAGCTAGAAAGAGATGAGAATCTTTACTAGAGTGCAGTAGCTCACCAAGAGAAAAATGCTGAACTAAAAATATTGGGCTGGCCAAAAATTTCCTTCGGGCTTTTGTAAGCTGTTATGGAAAAACCTGAACGAACTTTTTGGCTGACCCAATACTTCCTTGCTCCAAAGTTAATTATTAAGCCACAATTTTTTATCGGTTAGCACAACCCTCATTTATCTGTTGCTCAATATTCAGCAAATATTTATTGGGCATCTATTATAGGCCTGAGGATATTATTATTGATAAAAGCATATAATAAAAATACTAGCAGGCATTTACTGAATGTTTTCCATGAGCCAAGGGAAAATTCTGGACATTCATGGTCAAAACAATACAGTCTTGGCCACCGCCCTAGAGAAGCGAAGCCTTTCCTCTTCCCCCTACCAGAATTTAGGGAGCAGGGGTCCTGGTGTCCCCCCTGGGGAGAGAGCCAGGAGAGCACTGAAGGCTAAGAAGATATGAAAGTGCATCTCTTATCAAAGGGTAGTATGGCCCCATCTGCAAGATCAAAAACCACCACAGGAGAGGTGAAGACATTCGAGAACGAAAGGTGAGGATGACTTGTCCTGGGAAAGTGGAGATTCCAGTACCGACCCCACGTGCTCGCAAAGAGCAAGTCCACAGCTGAGTGTTTCTCCTTCAAGTCAACTGTTGCAAACATGCACCTGCACGTCTGGAATCTTCTAACTGAGCCCCTCCCCTTGTGCTCTGCAAGCAGCCAGAGAGCGTCCTGGATTGCAGGTCCGACTCATCACTGCCCCCACTTGAAACAAACCCGTGGTGTGTCCCCAGTGCCCTCAGGATAGAGGTGGGCTCTTCACAAGTCTGTTCCCACCAACCTCCCCAGGTTCTTCTTCCCTCATCACCCTCAGAGCCACTCAGTCCTCAGAGGTTCCCTCTGGACCCTCACCTCCTGGCCCAGCATGAGCCTCATCCAGTCCCCTCCTCCTGTTTCACCCATCTCACCTCTCATCCCTTTAGCCTCTGCGTCACATTCACGGAGCGGCTCCATCCCTATGGGGTTCGCCCACCAGGAACTGGCCACACTAACTATAGTTTCTCAACTGCTGTCTCACGCCCTGCCCGACTGACGTTGACAATAACAGCCCCATGGTGGGCTCCCAATGGATGCTTGGGAATGTTGGCAGAATGAATATATTAAAGACGAGAGGTATAGGGCCACCTAAGAAGCCGCTCCTGACCCAGGCTAGACCAACACCAGAGCAGGTGTAGAGCCATCCCAGGTCCACCAGTTCGTCACCTCTGCCTGGGGGCCAGCTAACTACAGACATGGCTTCAGTGAAAGTGCAAGATGGGAAAGCCCTGGCCAGTTCTCTTGGGGCCGCTCACCGTGATGTTCCTCTCTGATCGAGTCAGCACGAAACGAACGTCAGTCTCCTCTGTGGTACCATCGTTTTCTTCGAGATGAGTACTGTCACCGTATTTTAACTGTCGGTGGACTATTTCAGAGTATCTTCCTTCCTGAGCTCTGAGATAACCATCTGCCGAATAACAGAATATAAATTCTAGGTCCACAGGGCCTGAGGGGGGTTTTGTGGCCACATTTCTGTAATCAAGTGATTTTTCCTCCAGTGACATATAGCTCAGTACAATCTTTCACTTATGTGGCAAAATACTCCGAATTTTGACGCTGTGGGTGCACAAGTGAAAATCATGGAACTGAAAGGCCGTAGCTTGACATGCAATCACCGGAATCCACCTCCCCCTCACACACGCCCACCACACACTCCAGGGATCTGAAGCCTCCAGGGCAAGACTTGATGCCCAATTTGGTGAACCTGGCAAGTTTCACTGGAGATCTCAAGGAAAATGGATAGACTCACTCTCTGAATGGGATCAAAACATCTAAGCAGAAAATACCAACAGTGCTTTGTTTCCACCAAACTTAGCCCCTGGGGAAATTACGCTTGGATGATTTACGGAATGTGGGTCTTTAGCTGCCGTACACTTTGCAGTGCCAACAAAGGCAACAATAATATATAATTGATTCCACTTGGATCTCAGAGAGTCAATAAAGAACTTTGTTTATACATAATTTTGTTGGGCAAATCTCCCAGATGGTACTGAAACGCTGCATTTTTAAGATGTTGAGTTTGGTCCAGGAGGATCATAAATTATAAAGATAATGTGTCTTTTGTATCGTTACAGTCATCTAATTGTAATCACAATTATAGTCACTGTGAAATCTAACTACCTTCTATTTTAGTATTACGCCCGACATTTTTTTAAAGCTTCATTTATTTAAGAACCAAAAGTCAAAATAAGGGCTCCAGAATCCCAGAGCTCCACCTGCTAACACAAGGGCAATTTTACAGACTAAAACCTATCATGAAAATAAAAATTTAATATTTTCATAATAGGAATTAACAGCAGTACAAACATAAACCCTCCAATAGGTTTTAGGTTAACTTTCTCACTCTCTAGAAAGAGGCTTTAGCTAGGTTCCTAGGAAATTAACGCTTCATCTCTGCAATAATTTTCTACTCTCTGAAACATGTAATTTATGCTTTTATTAAAGATAGAATTATGGTTCTCTCTCTTATTGCTGCATCACACAAAAATGCTCGAACAGATTAACACAACATTGGGAGGGTAGGTCTGGGATGTCGTGATTTAAAATATAAGGTGTCAGCTTAGGAAATGCCTGCGGTGGGGGGGGGGGCGGCCCTGGTGGGTGCATTTCACAGAGCCTGGCAGGCATCCCAGAACAGCTGAGACTGGCACCCCTGCCCACCCCACGTGACTCCCTTCCAAGAGAGCGACAGTGCCCTCATACTAAGACACTGTGGACAGAGGAAGCAAGCAGTAGGTTCAAAAACAAGCCCCCAAATGGAAAATTACCCAGGCCGAGGCTAACAATTGCCGGCATTGGCTTATAATTGAGCTGCTTCTCCCAAGGGCAACACCGCATCACCTGCTCCAGGTGAGAGGCCTCCGGGATTTAGGTATCGGGGGTGGTTAATGATTCTCTCAAGTCGTGGCAGGAAGCCCAGCTGGCTTCAGAACAGATGGGAGGACATTCAGGGCAGAGGAGGGGGACCTGGAATAAGGGACTAGAGAGACAGTTCTCAGACTTGAGTAAGTGTCCCAATCACTGCAGGACACATTAATCACAGAGGGCCAGGCTAGACCCCGAAATTCTTATCTGAGGGCTTGGGATGGGGTCTGAGTAACTACGGTTCTAGCAGGTCTCCAGCTTCTGTCACTTACTGGTCCAGAAACCGCACGGGGAAAACCACAGCACAAGAGCCTCATGCTCTACCTAGACCCAGAGCAACACCTGGCACCTGCTAGAAACACAGAATCTCAGACCCTCCCTGGACCTATTGATTCAGAACCCACAGCTTAACGAGATTCTCCACGTGGTTCGTGCACACGTTAAAATTTGAAAAGCACCATAGTACGTGCTATTTAAGGCCCTTTCGGCCCCTGGGATTCAACTAGTTCTGTGTCCACATGGTTCCAATATGGATGCCTGTTGGGGGCATAGGGGTGCACGAGCACGTGCGTGTTTGGGGTGGGAAAAGAGGGCGTGGTTCGTTTTTAACCCTTGATTAACTTTCTCCCACTCCCTCTCCCCTCAAAAACGTACTGAGTAAAGTAAGGCTTTGCATCTACCCTCCTGGATAACCAGTCAGTACACACGCAAAGCACATACATTAGCCCTGAACTGGCTATGCCCATCATAACACTGTAATGACTGCTGCCCATCCTTGAGGGTCACCCTGAGAGCAAGGTGGCACTGTCCGGAGAGCCCCCATTCTCGCCACAGCATGGTCTGGGCCAATAGATGTTTGCGGGCTGACCGAGGGCTGCCGGGTGAGGACACGTGGGGAGACGCACAGCACCTGATTGCGCTGTAACACCCCTGAGGCCCTCCCCAGCCCCCTCCCCACCTCGACATCCCCTCAGCCCCAGGGCCCGTGCTGTTCACAGCACCGCTCACCCGCATTCTCCATGCTCACAGCTCCTCTCCGGAAACGCCTGGGTTCTGAGCATCAGCCCCCAGAGCCTGGATGCTGGGTCTCAGACTAGAGCAGGAACGGACAAGCTTTTCCTGCAAAGGGCCAGATGGTTAACACCTTAGACTCTGAGTCACACAAGCTCAGGTGGGTAGCCACTCATCTCAGCTGATGCTCCTTGAAATCAGCCAGAGACAATACCTAAGCCTTAGGCTACGTTCAGACAAAACTTTATGGACACTGACATCTGAATTTCATGTCATTTTTATGTATTACAAAATATGATTCCTCTTTTGCTTTTTTTTTTTAACCACTTAAAAATGTAAAATTTCTTATCTCAAGAACCACACAAAAAACAGGAAATGGGCAGTGGCTGGATTTGGCCCATGGGCCACAGTCGGACCTCATCGAGAGGTCAAGTGCAGGGTTAAGGTCAAGTCCTGGCAGTGTGTCTGACTAGATGTGTGGCCTTAACCAACCAAGGGCTGCTGTCCCAGTGACATGAGATGACACACGGTCTGTGGCCTGCAGGGAGTGAGCAGTAAGTAGTGGCCGTTGTGACTGTTGTCATGGTTGAGCTCTAGAAAAAGCCAGTGCAGGCAGGCGGGAAAGACCAAGACACTTCGGTCAGGGCTAGGCCTTGTTTGATAAACCTCCGTGGAAATACGGACTCTTTAGAGGAAAGGGGGCATCTCTCTATGGATCCCCAACCTGAAAAGGCTCTGTGGACACTGAGCTGCCTACCCAGTGGTCACCAGGAAGATGCAATTAAGCATTTGACAGTTATGTGAGCAAAGGCAGCACCAGGACAGGCGGGGGTGAGGTAACTGCAGATAGAGGAGCTATGGTGGCTGGAACAAGCCCCAACCAATGTGACCCAGAGAAGAGAGGGCTCCAAGGGTTCCCTAAGAACGTTGGAGTCAGGGTCTGGCTCCCCCGTCTGTGGGCCCCCAGGCAAGCTGCTAATTCAGCCTGTTTGAGCCTTGGCTTCATCGTCTACAACATACTTGTCAATTTGCTTGGCATATATTTACTGAATACCTACTGTGTGCCAGGCACTGTGCCAAGTGCTGCGGATGCATGGGTAATAGAGTCAAAAAAGACAAATGATGGACTTCCCTGGTGGCGCAGTGGTTGGGAATCCGCCTACGAATGCATGGGACACGGGTTCGAGCCCTGGTCCGGGAAGATCCCACATGCCGCGGAGCAACTAAGCCGGTGCGCCACAGCTACCGAGCCTGTGCTCTAGAGCCCATGAACCGCAACTACTGAGCTCACGTGCCACAACTACTGAGCCTGCACTCTACAGCCTGTGCTCCACAACAGGAGAAGCCACCGCAGTGAGAAGCCTGCACACCGCAAAGAAGAGTAGCCCCCGCTCGCCACAACTAGAGAAAGCCCGCACGCAGCAACGAAGACCCAACGCAGCCAAAAATAAATAAATAAGACAAATGATGGATCAATAGATAAATGATACATGATGGATGAATAGATAAATAGATGGACAAATATTAACAGCTGCCATCAGCACCTGCCTTGGCTTAGGAGAATAATTTGATCAGCCTTTTGCGCTGTGCACAGAGAGAGCAAAGGCCACAGGTCAGCCCGCAGGAGGATTCCCCAGCTGCCTGCTGTCAGGTGGCAGGAGTGACAGGACTCTGGCCAAATGGACAACACAGACCCCCTTCAAGGGACAGACTGACGCAGGAAGGGGTGCTGGTTTTGCCAAATTGTCCACATTTTCCAAAGAAACTCAAACTTCCACAGTGCACCCAATGTTAAATGTTGGTCTCTAGTTCAAAAACTCCCAAAGGCTATGGAACAAACAAAACACACCCGTGAGCTGAAAGTATTGGCCCGTAGGCCGCCGGTTTGTGATCTCTGACTTAGAAAAGGAGGCAGAAAAACAAAGAAATCGCTAACTCACACTGTAGGAGAGGAGCAGAAAGCAGAACAGACCGTGGGGGACACGGGGGTGGGAGGCTAATGGCGTGCGTCCGGGGCACTGTGCCCACTGGGCTCTGAAGGACAAGGATGTCTCATGTCAACACTGCATTGTTGTGACACCAACTCCCTCATCGCCGGGCAGACTCGGGCCTATCTGCCTTCAGTGAGTGGTGCAGGAGAGATGAGGGGACAGACGAGGGGCTGAATACCACCTCTGGAGCAGGGTGGCAGTGGGAGGGTGGTGGCCAGCAAGGGCAGGATCCCAGGAGCTGCAGGACCTACCGCAAGAAGTAAAGCCCCTCGGGATCACAAAAACAGCCTGGGAGTGAAAGAGGAGGCTGGGGTCCATTGAAGTCTGAAAGGCCAGGGTCCCCCAGCCTATGGCAGGTTAAACAGAGGAGGGCAAAGCCTGGCCCCTCAAGCGGTCTGCTGAGGAAATGGACAACCTCACAGCCCTGGGAGCGGGGGACAGATTACTCTCATTTACCCACAAAGAAAGCAAGGAGCAGACAATGGGATAATATGTCCAAAATCACACAGAAAAGAGTACATCCAAATCCTACCCAGGTCTGTCTGATGACCCCACAAAGTGTGATTTTGTTGTGTTGATGTGTTGTCGCAGCCCAACCCTGTCTGGAGAAGAGATGCACTGTGCCTTGTCCCCCAAGCATACCTAAAAGTGGAAAAGGACAGCACAACCGCTGCTGTGTGAAAGAACACGTCCCACACATTCTCCATCCTTCCTCATCACACTGTTTGCTGAAGGGATCCTGGGGACACAGTGGATAGTGGACCTGGAGCCTGACCATGAGGCTGAAGCGCAGTTTCCCACCTTCATCTGCTGTGTCTTCTGTCTTTTAACTTCTCAGTTTCCTCATCTGTGAAATGGGAATAATGATAGCAGTTGCTGTCTTGAAAGTTTCCTCGTGAAAGGCTGTGTGATTGACAGTATGGAAGGCCTCCATCAAAGACATTCCGTGCATCTGTTGGGCTGGGTTTTGTTGTCATTGTTGGGGCCGTAACCCGTGCAGTTTCCCACCTGCGTTGTCACCGGGGAAGGAAGCCCTGACTCCCGACCACAGTCGTAACGACCTCACGGGGCCAGGCTCTGAGTCTACGGTGTGACCCTACGTCACACCAGGGGATGTCCCCTCCCCCTGGGGACTCACCATCAGACCCACCTGAGTTGCCTGGGCTGTGGTGTTCCCACCATGGGGCGGGGCCCTTGGGGTTGAGAGACCTGGAGCCCATCAGGGGTTCCGGCACCGACCCCCCCCCGGGCCACTCGGGGTTTCTGCTTCTGTGGAACTCTCCGTCTTGATCCAGGTCTCCTCCAGGCGGGCCTCCACTCTCTCCGGGCCAAATGACCTGTACCGTCCCCATCACGTCCTTCCTGTCTGTGTGCCAATTCTTCACGGCCTGTTGGAGCCCAAGTATGATTATGTGAAGCCCTGCGTTTATTGAGACAGCCTCCCGGGGGCACGCTCGTGATTTGGGGGGCAAGGGGGACTTGGAGTCTTAATTCAAACAATAGCTATCAGTGGAATTTTAGACCAAGGCATGAGGGTCACCAGCTTGTTCTCTGCTGGGAGTCTGCTTACAGATGGGCTTCTGCCCATGACAATGGTTTCTCATTCTGTCTTTGAACAGGAGTCCCACCTGCATATGTAGAAACCATTACAATGTCACATATACTGAGGGTAAACCTACCTTTTTACTTTCTTTTGCGGTACGCTGGCCTCTCACTGCCGTGGCCTCTCCCGTTGCGGAGCACAGGCTCCGGACGCGCAGGCTCAGCGGCCATGGCTCACGGGCCCAGCCGCTCCGTGGCATGTGGGATCCTCCCGGACCGGGGCACGAACCCGCGTCCCCTGCATCGGCAGGCGGACTCTCAACCACTGCGCCACCAGGGAAGCCCCACCTATTTTTTTAACTTCTCACTTTGTGGTTGCTTAAGTAGGCTCACTGGTCTACAGTGCATGGCACACTGCAGCCCCATCCATACCATGCCGTGCCCGGGACAGCAGAGAGGCGGTCTGTGCCAAGCCCAGCGACCTTCATTTTGGAAACGTCCCTCAAGTCCAAACCAGTGGATGCGGGGGGCAAACGAGCCTTGTTTCCTGGGCCCCATCCTCACCCGCTCCCGGTCTGCCGCACCAGGGCCAGCCAGCTGCGTGCACACACAAGCTGCAGCCACAGACATGAAAATAAAAGGCCTTTGCCTTCATGGCACTGAAAGCATCACGCTTTTAGTCCATGCAGTACAGGCGCCACGTTTTGGGAATCACTGGCCTATACCGAAGAGTGTATAAATAAAGTCATCAAGTATACTTCCTTCTTCCACTAATTTTGTAATTTAATAAAAAACAATTTTGCTTGATATGGTCCATCTGTTATATACAGAAGGCATGGGCATTACTGCTTTAGGTTAAATATAATTTTGAAATGTGCCACCTGGATGCCATCATCCCCTGAGCCCTTTAAACTATATTCTCTTGGAAAGAATGTGACATGTAAGGTAAACATGGGGTCTTTTTTCCCCATTGCAAATGAGCGTTTTCTGTCCTCTAAAAATCGGAAGGGTATTTCTACTGTTATGATTTTATTATGCTTCTTTATAGTGTCGTTTGCTTTCGTGAAGTCAAAGGAAGCAGTGAAGTGGAAACCAGTAACAAATAGGGCATGTTGAAATCGAGCTCCAGAGTTTAAAGTTTCCATTCATTTAACTGGGGAGAAAAGTGTGTGTTTGTTTAGATGCCTAATTATTGGGAAAGGAGAGGTTCATCTGTCTAAGTTAATATCCCCTAACCGAGTTGAAAATTAGCATACATCTCTTTAATTACACCTGCTGCTACAGCCTCATGGACCAGCCACACACACGGGATGGGAGGGGGTGTCCTGACCACCTGCCCCCCGACACTGCCTGTTGCTGGAAGGACGTCGGGCCCCCCAGGAAGCTCCAGGCGCCTCTTCCCCATCACCGGCTTGAAACCCACATGGCCCTAAGTGACCAGCCTCCATCAGTGTGCTCAGCCAGTGTATCCTCAGAGCTGTACAATGCTTGGCGCACGGATGTGCACAATAATTGTTGAATGACTGAATGAATGAATGAATGACAATTTAACAAGTGCTTGTGAGCCCTCCTCTGTGGCATCACATGGCATGTGCACTAACATTTGATCTCCAAAGCCAAGCATTAATAGGCCCCATGGAAACCACTGTGGCTCCCATAACTGCTCCCCCTCGAGGCTGGGAAGAGAAGGGCCCCTGCTGCTGTGGGGTTATATGTTAATTTCTAAGCCCATCATCTGGAGGTTCCATTTATTCACTTGCTTATCATTGCCGAAAACAAATGATCTGGAGCTTAAACATCTGACAATCAAGAAATGGTTGAGGAAATAATAGAATTGCAATGCACTAAGTTGCTATTTAAAATGATGTTTGTCCAGCACTTATAATAACATTAGAAATGCTTATGATCTAATATTAATGGGAAACAAAATCGTCTACGCCATATAAAGTCATATGAAAACGATTACGGTAAAGGCATTTTTAAAAAATCAAAGAATTCGAATACAAGACCAGAAGAAAGCAGCAAGAATGTCAACTGTCTCTGGGTGATGAATTTATGTTACTTGATTCTCCTTTGTGCTTCTCGGTGCTTGCCAGATTTTCTGTAGCTAGCATCTACTACTGGCTCTATATTAAAAAAATCATAAAGCTTTTTTGTTTTCTAAGAGGAGGTGATCTATAGTCACCTCCCTGCCCCCAGCCAGCTCAGATTGCTGTTTCTGGTTTTCCTGAAGAGGGGGTCCTGGTGATACCTGCGTGTCCAGGAGGTTCTCCCGCACCCGGAGGGCTTTGGGGTGTGTGCTCCAGAGGGGTGCGGGCCCCAAGCCCCGTGGCAGCTGCCCCTTTCTAGTGATCGATGACTGAGTTAGTGTCCAGATACCCAGGGCCGGTGGAAGAATGGGACCAGAGCCCCTCCCTCTGCTTTTCCTGTTAATGATTCAGGCCCGTAGACTGCACTGCCTCCCCCGTTACATTTCCAAGGCGTTTTACAATCAATAACTAATTTATTTATGATCCTCTAAGAAATAGGTGTTATTTTCCATCTCATTAAAATGCGGCTTGAGCTTCACCCATGACTGACATGGGGATTCAGCTCTGGTTGGGGCTCCTGGGATGAGAAGGTCAGGGCGGGAGGCTAAGGAGGGTTTATAGATTCTCCTGGTGCAGAGGGCAGAGGAAGGCAGAGGGTCAGGGACTCCTAAATGCTGTCCCTGAGCAAAGCTACTGTGGTCGGAAGGGAGGGACCATTCTGAGTTCCCCCAAGGAAATTTCTCAGTGTACATGGTGTGAAATCACTCTAGGGGTTCTAGTAACCGGCGTGTGTAGGAAGGATTTTCCAAGGGTCCTTGGAAGTCCTGTGATAGCCAGAAAGCCCCGATGGTTGTGGTTGTTACTGCTAACGTGCCCCCCACGTGCACATACCTTCTGGATGGCATGCCCAAGGAAGCCGACCTATATTCATATATTTCCTACAATGTTTCATTTCTAAAGAAAAATCTTGAAGGTTCTTTTTAACAATGTCTAAAACATTGCTGTCACGGGGACCAAAGTCGCTTTTTAAATCACTTTTTGAAGCGTTAGTCATTTGAGTTCACAAAGATAGGGTCATTTAGCGATAAAAGCACTGGAATCCATCTCCGCCAGAGCTTCCAGTGTGCGTTTCCCTTGACTTGTTAGCATTTCTGAAACCCAGCAATTAAACCTGCTTAGAAAGGTAGCCAGGCAAATGATGTCCTCAGCCTGGGTCCCCATTTAGGGTCTCCTTAATTCCCACCGATCCTGCACACGAGACTCCAATGGTGCCTACTCTCAGGCCCCAGATGGCGCCAGGTGCCACGCCCTCTGAATGTCTTGGTCTCTCTCTTCCCCAACTCTCTGGCTCTCCCCAGGCTTCCAGGCAAACCCACCACATCATCACCCCTCTCCTGGCGCTATGGGCGTGGGGGAAAGGGGGCATCCCCACACCAGATTCAGGGAAGAGGAGAGGAAGGGAAGGACAACGGAAATAGACTGTGAGATCATCAGGTCGGGGCATGAAAGGAGGGAGGGCACGTGAGATCGTTCCAGAAACGTAGAAGGGGGTCACTTTGGAACACCCTTGAATGCAATGCCAGTGCCGTTGTCATTCATTCTGCAGGTAAAAGGGAGCCATTGATGTTTCCAAGCACAGGAGTGAGGGGATCAGAGATGTGGTCTTGGAAGGTCCTGCAAGAAAATTATAGCTGGATAAAAGCAACCCACCCTCCAGCTGGAAGTCAAACTGCCCCATTTGAGACCCCTCCTCGTTCCTTCCATTCTCTTTCTATTCATGAAGACTTCTTTCTCCCCTTTGATGTGGCTTCTCTGTCCTCACGTGTCTCACTTTCTCGCTGGTCTGGCAGCATCTTGCAGGCAGGTTTGTGTCTGAGGTACCTCTCCGACCAGCGTGTATGGCAGTAATCCGGGCCACCCATGCTGCCTGCCTTGCTGCCTGATTTCAAATCTGCCTTATTTCGAAAGAGATTTAGGGCAAATTGTGGGTGATTAAGAAATCAGATGGATGTGTGGATGAATGAAGGAACAGATGAGTGCTTGATGGAATGCCAGCTTTCATAGTCCCAGAGGCCCCTGCCTCTCCTGCAGCCCACTCTGCCCAGAGCTGGCAGTGCCTCTGGAAACCTCTGGGCATGAAAGCCTGAATGAGGGAGAGACTCCCAGACTCCTGTTCACTTGTCACCTGGCACCAAGCGGCCCTGCCTCACGTATCCAGGTTCCGGGTACCCCCACTGATCCCTGGACGCTCTCTTCATCCTTCTCACCACATTCCTAAAGGATAGAGACTTTCTTCATTGCTAGCTTTGTGAAGATCATTAGAGCAGAAGGGTTACGCCCCGGTCATGCCAAACCACACATCCTCGGCCTCTCCTTTAGAAAAATAGAAACCCTCCTTGTTTAAGGTGATTAAACTGTGGTCTGCCGAGATGCACGGTTCTTTTCCAGCTAAATCTCCATATCACGACCTACCCCAGATCCAGTACCCGGGGAGTTTTGTTCTACCTACTGTACCTTTTCCAATTGTACTGGACCCCTGGGCAAGAGAGCATTTGTAAAGATTCCACCTCTGTGCTAATATTATTGAAGAAACTGGGCTGAGAAGAAATATGATGTGTTTTAGAAAGGTAAGTAAATACTGGGCCTCCAGGTTATGTATATATTTGACAATAGCCTGTACCCCAGGGTCTTTATTTATGATATTGAAGAGAAACTGTTTGGAAAGCTGTAATAACTTTAGCTACAGCATAAAGGAAGGTGATATGCAGCATGATTAGCTTGCCATTATGTTATCTGTGCTGTATAGATACAGAAGTTCAGAATCAGATATTTTATGGGAAATCACTACAATTCTGAAAATGTGACTGAACTTTTCCTAAATATATCAAAAAAGGAACAGCTTGTGAGCATATATAATTGAAAACAAAGTTTATGAGGCGGTAGATGTCTACAAACATCAACAGAAATTTAACAGAACTGTGTAAAATTTTGTGTTTGGTCTGTTACACTCAGAAGCTCCCCTGCGTGTATCCACTGTTCCTGTAGTGGGAGGTGCTCAGTGCATTCGCAGATGGGTATAGTGATTTGATGAGAAGGTCTATGGGGTTTGAGACTGATGGGATGGCCACGTACAGCCATGCAGGTTGTGCACTGAACAACTGCAGGGCACCCCTTTGCCACAGAGAATGATGTGAAATGCCCCTGCTGGAGTTCAGTACAAGACCCGCACAGCAGTAAAGAGTTCTTCTTGAGCCATCACCTTGATGGGGAAGCAGAATCCACCTGTAATCCCCCAAATAATACAGCTGAGAAGGAAAACCTAAAGCCTTGTGCACTGTTGATGGGAAGGCAGATTGGCGTAGCCACTATGTAAAACAGTATGGAGGTTCCTCAAGAAATTAAAAATAGAACTACCACATGATCTAGCAATATCTCTTCTGGCTCCATATCCGAAGGAAAAAAAAATTACTATCTTGAAGAAATGTCTGCCATGGCAGCATTAGTTTCAACAGCCAAGACATAGAAACAGCCTACGTGTCCATCAACAGGTGAATGGGTAAAGAAGATGTGGTATATATACACAATGAAATATTATTTCACCCTAAAAAAAGAATAAAATCTTGCCATTTGTGAAAAAATAGATGGGCCTTGAAGGCATTAGGTTAAGTGAAATAAGTCAGACAAAGATAAATACCATATGATCTCATTTATATGTGGAATCTTTAAAAAAAAAAAAAAAAAGGGCTTCCCTGGTGGCGCAGTGGTTGAGAGTCCGCCTGCCGATGCAGGGGACGCGGGTTCGTGCCCCGGTCCGGGAAGATGCCACATGCCGCGGAGCGGCTGGGCCTGTGAGCCATGGCCGCTGAGCCTGCACGTCCGGAGCCTGTGCTCCGCAACGGGAGAGGTCACAACGGTGAGAGGCCCACATACCGCGAAGACAAACAAACAAACAAAAAACGTATAGATACAGAGAAAAGATTCGTGGTTGCCAGAAGTAGAGGGTGGGGGGAGGGGTGAAATGGGTAAAGGGAATCAAAAGGTACAAACTTTCAGGTATTAAAAAAAAAAGCTTTCCTAGCAATCATAACTACCTTCAATTCATTCATTCACTCATTCATTCATTCAGCTCTTGAAGTTGTGAATTCCCCCTTAGAACCATCACAGGGGCTGCCAGTGGATTCCTACATCAGGGAGAGAATTCAACTGCTGGGTGTACTCTCACCTGGGACCCATGATCTCACCAGCAAGCCAGATGCATTTCCTCCCATATTCCTGCTCCTGGGTGCATCTTTCTTTGACCCTAGTGTATGTGGGTTGGAACCCGTGCTGCCTTCTGACTAACAACTGGGAAGGTTGCTTTTGTCATTTTGGGATTTGCATCTGAGAAAAGGCTCAGCCACATCCTCCTGTCTTACATGATGGGTTCCTAATGCTACCTGGCAGAACGTTAAATGGTTTCTCAAAAGCTGCTCATGCTAATGACCTACAACTACTCCATGAAACGTGCTCTCATTTTAGGTCCAGCAAAAACAATTCCATGCCAACAAATGATTTAGAGCTGACAAAAAATATCTCACAAATAAAATAGACACAAAAAAGCAGTGAGTTGACATCTGTTATGACTTTTGAAAATGTCCAGATTGGTATGGATAGATTGCGGGGCTACCAACCTTTGTCGTATTTAAAGCATCCTCAAGGGATCCCCACTCTGGAGCTGGAATTTTCTTTGCTGATTCTTCCCTGCCCAACTAGTATTTAACACCATCACGCACATCAACACACGTTGAATAATTACAAGAACTTAAGTCTCTTCTAGAGAAAAGAAAATCAGATAATTTAGGAGGTAGAAAACAAGACCTAAGAGAGAAAAATAATTGTTGGAATTAGGACTGTTTAACCCAGAGGGAAAAACAACCGTCTGATGGGTCACTAATTCCGGCAAGTTGATTGAATACTTTTACATAGGATACTGACCATCTGGTTTCCCCTTCCTGAGCACAGAAAGGGAAATGATTTTCAATTGCATCAGGAAGGATTTAGGTTGGAAAATAAGGAAGAGTTTCCAGATGCTTAAGTTTATTAAATACTGACTTCTGAGAGGCCACAGCATCACTTTTTGGAAATGATTCAGGGTATGACAAATTCTGTCCATCCAGGCTGTTTTAGGAGCAGTCTGAGTGGAGGACATAGGATGAGTGAAATGATCTCTTTGAAAAGCCTTGCTGCCCTATTTGTTGTACTAAAAGCACCTCTTAGAGAAGCATACATAATTTCTAGGCTTTCAAAATACTCTTACTGTCTCGCTTACGTAGACCCTTCCTAGAGGCAGAAAAGGTGAGTTACCTGGTTCTGGCCTCGCCTCTCCTGTGGGTGAGTCATGAGATCTGCAACGTGTTGGGATATCCAGCCCTAGTTTCCTCGTCTGGACCTGCTCTCGTGGAGGTAAACATGTTGATGGACAGCTTGCTATGTGCACCTGCTGTTGTTTTTATCCTGCTGGCTTCCCATCCCCTGGATCTGGAGGGGGAGAGGAGGGAACTCAACCAAGGTGGCAATCTCCTGTCCTCTGTCCACTGTGATTGGTCCAGGGGTGGGTGTGTGTAACCCAAGGTGGGCCAATCAGTGTTTTATCTGTAGGTTTTACCTTCAGTGTTTCAGTGTTTTACCTGAAGGTACTGGGGAAAGGTCTTGGTTTCCTTGCTGGAGGCAAGCTGGCCCAATGGGAGTCCATGACTGCCTGAAGCCATGTCTCCACTACCTGGAGAAAGCCGTTTGTATAAAAATCCCCCAAACTGTGAGAGGCTGAAAGGACAGCGAGAAAACACGTCAGGCCCTCAAGTCAGCCCAGAAGATGGCCCTCACCCCGCTATTTCCCCTGGGGTTTTGTGAGTCGATAGAATACTTTTCTCCCCCCATAAGCTAATTTGAGTTCAGTTTCTGTCATTGGCAACCCAAACGTTCTGGTGAATATGGAATAAACATGAGGTCCCGAGGATGTGGGAGCTAGCAAGAGCATAGGGCACAGAAGACAGGGCACAAGCTGCTCTAAATTCAGAATATCTTTCAGCAAGATCTATTCACACCTCAGGGGAGAGAAGAGAGAAAGGGGAAGAGAGAGGGGGCAGAAGATTGGAGCCAGGAACCTGGCAGAAGGCAGGGCACAGGCTGAATCTGCAGAGGCTCTGACGTGCCCTTAAGAACAGCAGTACATAATGTGGGGTTTTCGAACGCTAGCTGCACAAAGGGACTACTCCTACGGCCGTCAATTTCAGGAAAAGTTCTTCCACGTGGAAGCAGCCTATATTCATGGCAGTTGGAAGGGAGGTGTAGGGTCAGAGTTGGGCTCACCATAATGTAGACATAAGGAATGATCACAAGAGGCAGGGCACAGAAGGAGAGTCTTTCAAGCAGGAAATCAAGAATTCTGTTCTGATCCTCTCATGAGAAGCTAAGCCATGGGCTGTTTGCAGTCACTGACAGATAGCCTTTTCGATTTCCAGAGGTCCAGAATGGGTAGTTGAGTCACTGTTATCCTAGATGGCATGGGACCTGGAGATCCCAGAAGACACCTGGTCACAAAGGAACAGGCCTTGTTATCAGAGGAGACATTAAAATGGGGACCAGGTAACCTCTTTAAGTGTTATGGTTTATTCTGCTCTAAGGAAGTGTGTGTGTACGCAAGTCACTAAAATGTTCTCCTTTGATGGAATCACATTGCACGGGTGATCCAAGACCCGCACGTGAACATCCATTCACGACAGTTAAGCCAGGCCCTTTCGCATTTGGCATGGGGCATTTTGTAAACAAAGGACACTCAGCAACAGAGGAAGGTTTCCCCACATCTTCAGGGGAGCCAAGCAGGACCCAGAATCAAACAGAAATTGTGGACAGGACAGCATCAGTAAGCCCACACAATTATTGCACCTAAATTGCAGAATGGAAAAAAGCAGCTTTCAGAATGAAATTGATATGGGCGAAAATTGCCAAGAACACTGTTTTAAGGAACAAGCTACCTTTTTTTTTTTTTTTTTACCATCTAAGCTTATTCTGAGATGACTTTACCATTAGATTTTAACAAGAAGATTTAATGGGCGAGAAGCTAAACTTCCATTAAGTCGTTTCAAACACCCCTGATTCATATTTACTAGTAATGATGATTTCCAAACGCTCATTCCTGCAACCCAGAATGGGCAGCCCAGCAGGCTGTTGCCGTGCACGGAGTAATCTGCATGAATGATTGCCTGTCAGCATGGCATATTAAAGGGAAACATCAAGGTTACAAGGTAATGCTTTGGTCTGCTGTCTAACTTGAAGACACAAAGTGGAAAAATAGACTTGAGGCAAAAGCTTTTAGACTTTTCGAGTTTACATGAAATTTGGGAATCTTAACCCTTAGGGTGGGGCTTGGAGGGATCAACAGATGTCCTGAAAATGTGCACCAGATTTTTTTGCATGTCTGTATTATGTGCCTTTTTTCTAGGAAGAGGATCCATAGAGAGGATAAGACCCCCCAAACTTTTAAGAATCACTGAATACGTGTACTTTTACCAGTGCGGCCCAATAGAACTTTCTGGAATGATGGAACTATTTTATATCTTCATTATCCAAAATGTTAGCCATTAGCCACTCATGGCTCCTGAGTGCATGAAATGTGGCTAGTGCAACTGACAAACTGAATTTTTAACTTTATTTAATTTTAATTAATTTAAATTTAAATTCGGAAAAGCAGAATTGTAGGGATTAAAAAACAGATCAGTGGTTACCAGGGGCTAGGGGTTGGGAGAAGGTTGACCACAAAAGAGCAGCCTGATGGCATAATTTGGAGTGATGGAACTCTTCTGCATTTTGATTGGGGTGGCAGTACTTGACTCTATGCATTTGTCAAAGCTCATGGAACCCTACATCAAAACTAATGATTTATTGGGAACCCCCTGGCGGTTAGGACTTCGTGCTTCCACTGCAAGGGGCACAGGTTTGATCCCTGTTTGGGGAACTAAGATCCCACAAGCC
The DNA here is from genome assembly GCF_005190385.1 of Monodon monoceros. Taxonomy (NCBI): domain Eukaryota; kingdom Metazoa; phylum Chordata; class Mammalia; order Artiodactyla; family Monodontidae; genus Monodon; species Monodon monoceros. The sequence goes on from NW_021703781.1 coordinate 76,918,430, forward strand.
GTGTGGTACAGCATATACATATATAGTGATTTTTTATATGCAGATTGAAAATAAAATTTTAAAAGATGTAATTGCTTACATGTGGCTCGTGGCTACCATATTGGTTGTGCAGCTCTAGACCATCACTTTAAAAGACCTACATGTGTAGGCATCACCAATGATGTAACTGGACTTTCCTGACTGACAGAACAGCCACGGTGACCTGAACACACAGCCTTAGCCTTGGTAAGTTCCACTGACAGTAGACATCTTACTCAGAAGCAATCTCAAACTCACGTGCTCATGGAAACCCTTTTAAACACAGCTCCAATTTTTTCCCTTTTGACCGTTTATCAGTTTCCTAAGGCTGCCCTAACAAAGTACAGCACACTGGTAGCTTAGAACAGCAGAAATTGATTCTCTCCGGCAGACCAGAAGTCTGAAATCCAGGTGTTGGCAAGACCGGTGTCTTCTTGACTGCTCAGAGGGAGAATCCAGTCTGTGTCTCCCTTCTAGCTTCTGGGGGCTTCTGGACATCCTCGCACACCTTGGCTTGTGGCAGCATCACTCCCATCTCCATCTCCATCTTCCACCTTCGCAGAGCATTCTCCCATCTGTGTCTCTCTGAGTCTCTGTGCACAAATTTCCCTCTTCTCATACAGACACTAGAAATTGGATTTGGCCCACCCTAACTCAGTATGACCTCATCTTAATGTAATCACATCTGCACAGATCCTATTTCCCAAAAAAGGTCCTATTCACGGGTACCAGGATTTGAATGTATCTTTTCAGGGGACACAATTCAACCCATAAAAGCCTAAAGTCATTGCTGGGACAGAATCCCTTTCCCAGTATAGAGCATTCCAGACCAAGTATAGCTTCACCTTGGACTTATCTTTAATTTCATTTGTGTGTATGCATCTGTGTGTGTGTGTTTTCCATTTCAGCACTTTTACCATGACATGAGTGTCCTGTCCGTGGCAAAGGGAGCGGTGCCTGGCCAGTACCCTCCTTTACCGGGCCCTTGCCATTCAGGAAAAACTTTCCTTCATTAACTGAAGGGCAGGCCCTGAGGCAGAGATGTGGCCTCTCCCAGATCAGTGGCCCTTGAGCTGGTTGGCAGAACTCTGGGCACAGGGGCAGGGAGGCCATAGGACAAGAGGAGCTGGATTTGACGCTAAAGCCTCTTATTACAGGTGACACAGGACTTACTTTACTTTTTTTTTTTTTTTTTTTTTTGACGGCACAACGTGGCGTGCGGGATCTTAATCCCCTGACCAGGGATCGAATCCACAACCTCAGCAGTGAAGGCGCGAAGTCTTAACCACTGGACCACCAGGGAAATCCCAGTTACTTTACTTTTTGAGCCTTAATTTCCTCACTAGTCACGTATGACTGTCGTGCTTACTTCTTGGGTTGTTTTGATCATGAAATAATAGATCTATTGAGTACTTAGCTAATTGATGTGTAGTTTTCCAAGTCCTTCCCTTTTGGACTATTTTCCTTTCATTTCTCCACACACATAGAGCCTTATACTATAAAAATAATTTCTATTTAATATAAAAATGCAGAAAAATGTAAAAGGTAAATGAAAATATTTGTAATTCCCTCACCCAGGGATAATCGTTATTTAAATTTTTAAGTATTTCCTGACCATCTTTTTTCATGCATATATTTAATGCACTATCTCTGCAAAATTGGTTTCATTCTGTGCATATTTGTTTGGAACTGCTCTCACTTAACAAGATAGTACATTTTCATATTTAATTAAATCGTCCTCTAAAACACAGTTTATAATGGCTGCGGAGTAATCCATCGTGGATATAACGTATTTCTTCAATTAATAACCTTCTGTCAGCCCTTTTGGCTGTTCCCAATTTTTTACTTTTTTAAACAAGATCGCTAGAAACGTTCTTATGTATAAAACACTGTGCATCTCTCTAATTATTCCCTTTAGAAAAGTTATCAGGGGAGAATTTCCTGGCAGTCCAGTGGTTAGGACTCAGTGCTTTCACTGCCATGGGCCCAGGTTCAATCCCTGGTCAGGGAACTAAGATCCCACACGCTACACGGCACGGCAAATCCACTCTCTAAAGGACCATTTCATAACTTCTCCTTCCTGCTTCCATCTTTCCCTCTGCCTCTTCATCTCAGCTGATAACCTTCCCTCTTGATTTCACTGAGAAGACAGAAGCCATCAAAGAGAACTTTCTTATCTTCCCTTGAGCAAGTCCAGCCACCTACCTTCTTCTGGACCATCACACTACCTGGCCTCCCTCCTGTACAGATGAAGTTCAGCCCCTCCAGCCACTTGGGTCCTGGGTCCTGGGTCCCGGCCTCTCTTGCTGACTCAAGGATGATGCTCCTAGAACCCTCCCCTTCCTCTCCTGCATCTTCAGAGAGCTTTAGTGCATCTGGATCATCCCCAACACTTTGCAAACACACATGGATTTACCTCCTGTATTTGTTTTCTATGACTACTATCACAAATGACCACGAACTTAGTGGCTTCAAGCAACATAAATTTATAATCTTACAGTTCTGGAGGTCAGAAGTCCAAAATGGGTTTTACTGGGCTAAAATCAAGGCGTCAGCATGGTTGCATTCCTTCTGGAGGCTCTAGGGGAGAATCCACTTCCTGCCCTTTTCCAGCCTCTCTCTTATAAAGACCGTGTGATTACTCTACCATCTAGATAATCCAGGGTACTATGCCCATCTCAAAACCCTTAATCACATCTTCAATGGCACCTTTTGTCGAGCAAGGTAACATGCTCACAGGCTCCAGGGATTCTACCATGGACATCTTCAGGAGATGGTTATTCTGCCAACCACATCTTCCATCTTTTCTCTCAGAAACCACTCCAGCTGGACCTTTGTCCCACCAGCAACCTGCTTCTGCCAAGTCCCCCATGATCTCCTCGGCGCCGCATCTGTGGTCAGGTCTCAGCGCTGCGGTGCCCTGATGTCTTCGCTACATTTGACAAGAGATCATTATTCCCTTCGTCCTTTTAGGATGCCAGAATTTCTTGGTTTTCCCCTTATTTCATTGGCTCATCCCCCTCCATCTCTTATTAAATCCTGCCCCCCCCTTGACCACTATGTAACCCTAGGACTCACTTCTTTATCTGCACTGACTCCCTGGGTGACCTCCTTTGGTCCTACGGCATAAAACGTTACGTGTACTGATGAAACCCAAATCTACGTTCCCAGTGCCAACCTCTCCTCTGAGCTTCCAGACCCAGACCAGTCCTCTTGGATTCTCACAGGCCTCTCCCACTTGGCATGTGCAAGACTGAACTCAAGGTCCCTCCACCTCCACCTGTATTCCCATCTCAGCAAATGACGCAGGGCACCAAGATGCTCAGACAAAAAGCATGAATTCATCTTGGTTCTGCTCTTTCCCTCAAAACCAGCATCTGATCCATCATCAGGTCTTGAAGGTGCACCTTTACCACACATCCCTGGACGATCCTCCATCCCTGAAGTACCCCATGCACTGTCCCCTCTCTGCTGGGTTACTTCAGGGACCTCCAAGTTACCTGAATTACCAGTCTCCCTGCTTCTAGTCCTGACTTATAGTCTGTTTTCAATGCAGAAGTTGGCACAATCCTTAAAATGTACATCAAATCCTGTCATTCTTGGGCTCAGATCCTCCAATCAGACTATATACAAGATCAGGATGGTAACCATGGCGCAAGGATCTCAGACACAAAACAAGAGGATTAAGGACTTTGCTGATGACCAATGAACAGGTAGAAGAGTCAGGGCATCATAAGTCCTGTTGACTGTTGGCGGTATTGCAGGAAGTTAGCTAGAAAATGGGCAGCAAAAGGGTGCGATCAAGATTTAGAAGAGCTGTGCGTCAGAATTAAGAATTTCTGATAAGCAGTGTACCCATTGGTAAAATTAACAGAAATGTGACAGACTGGGAGATGTTTGCAAATCTACAACTGACCAGGGATTTAAAAACAAAATCAAAAAAAAAGATTTCAAAGAGCTCCAACAATTGGACCAGGCAGAAGCTCTGAAGCCTGGCTGTGCATTAGAGGCAGCTCAAAAGAATTTTGACAATATTGCTGTCTGGGCCTTCCCCAGATGACATCAATCAGAACCTCTGGGCATGAGGTCCCAGCACCAGTACATTTTAAAAGCTCTCCACACAATTCTGCTTTGAGGACTGAGAACCACTCTGGAGGGTATGAACATGGGAGCACGGAGATAAGGTGAGAAGAAGGAAAAGGAGGCTGAAAACGAGAAGATGAAGCAGCTGAGAGGCCAGGGTGTCTGACGGTCATTTGTGTGGATGCTGAAGCCTCCGTGAGCTGCAGAGCAGAGAAATCCAGCTCTGATTAGAGACGCTTTCTTGGACTGATCTTCTGGGCATCTTGCTGAGATAAGACGGGCAATTTGTGGTGGGAGCTGGGAATGAGGTCTTCCCAGGGCACATGGGCCTCTAAAGAGCTCCCTCAAGTTCTTCCGAGGGCAGTGCTGAGGCCCAGGAGCGGGGTGATCCAAGTAGGAACACTCTAAGCTCAGGGGACCTCTTTTGTGTCCGTGGCAGACAGAATAATGCCCACCTGGAATGGGCTGAATGGCGTCCCCCCAAATCCATGTCTACCCTAACAGTCAGAATGAGATTTTATTTGGAAATAGGGTCTTTGCAGATGGAATTACGTTAACATGAGATCATACTGGATTAGGATGGTCCCTAAATCCAATGCCTGGTGTCCTTATAAGAAGAAAAGACACATAGAGATACACAGGAAAGAAAGGGGTCATGTAAAGACACTGGCAGAGATAGAGATGACACAGCTACAAGGGAAAGAATGACAAGAATTGTCAGAGCCACCAAAAGCTGGAAGAAGCAAAGAAGGATTCTTCCCTAGAACCTTCAGAGGGAGCAGAGGCATCAGGACAACTTCTAGTCTCCGGAACTGAGAGAGAATAAAATTCTGTTGTTGTAAGCCACCCGGTTTATGGTACTTTGCCATAGCAGCCCTAGGAAATCAACATACACAAAGATGTTCACATCCTACTTCCCAGCTCCTATAAGTGCGTTATGCTATATGGCAAGGGGGAACTGAGGTTGCTAATCAACTGCCTTTAAAATAGGGAGATTCTCCGGGATTATCCAGGTGGGCCCACTGTAGCCACGAGTGTCCTTAGACGTGAAGAGGAAGGTGGAAGAGTCAGCGTCCGAGGGATATGATATTGGGATGTGATGTTGGAAAGACTCAGGACTCAGCGGGTCATTGCCAACTTCCAAGATGGAGGAAGAGGCTACGAGCCACGAAATGGGCAACCTCTAGAAGCTGAAAAAGGCAAGGACACCGATTCTCCCCCTAGGGCTTCAGGAAAGGAACACAGCCTTGCTGACTGACACTTTGGTTTTAACCCAGGGAGACTCACTTAGGACCTCGGACCCCAGAACTGGAAGGTAGTAACTTTGCGTTGTTTCAACCCACTGCGCGGTAATTTGTTACAGCAGCAATAGAAAACTAATATAATAGCAAAAAATAATTTTTACCTTTTTCTATACATTCTCTCCCAGTCAGTTTTAACTTTGCTACTTTTTATATAAGAAATTAAAATTTTTTACCAAGCAAATTCTCTTGTATAATTTCCTTTATGTTTTTATCTTTTCGTACGATACTTAGAGCTCCTCTCCGTAGAGGTGGGATACGTACTCCTTTTATCCTCTTACAGCTTTTCACGATTTGAATTTTTATATTTAATTTTATAATCCAGTAGCTTTTAACCAATTTTTTCTGGTTGCAGATACTTTGAGAATCTGATGAAAGCTATAGATGCCAAAGAACACAAACATATACGCGTAAAAATTTGCGATGATTAAGAACGTTCTCAATCTTGTTGCAGTTTCTTTTGGCTTACAGCATGGAGCAGAGGGCTTATTTCAAAAAGGCTTTCTTGTCCCATTAACATGTCGCATAAACAAAAGTTTCAAATATCAAACAAAAGGCTTTTCTTCCCTTAGGCCAAAGTTTTCACCTCTAGAAAAAGAAGGTAAAAAAATTTCTTTTAAAAGTAAACCTAGGGGGCTTCCCTGGTGGCGCAGTGGTTAAGAATCCGCCTGCCAATGCAGGGGACACGTGTTCGAGCCCTGGTCCGGGAGGATCCCACATGCCGCGGAGCAACTAAGCCCGTGCACCACAACTACTGAGCCTGCGCTCTAGAGCCCGTGAGCCACAGTCACTGAGCCCACGTGCCACAGCTACTGAACCCGCATACTCTGGAACCTATGCGCCACAACTACAGAGAAGCCCATGTGCCACAGTGAAGACCCCTCGTGCCACAACTAAGACCTGATGCAGCCAAATGAATAAATAAATAAACATATAAATATTTTTTAAAAAATGAACCTAGGTATATACCCAAAACAACTGAAAGCAGTGACTCAGATATACGTACAGCAATGTTCATAGCAGCATCATTCATGAGCGCCAAAATGTGGGAATATCTGAAGTGTCCACTGATGGATGAATGGACAAACACAATGTGGTCCATCCATACAGTATCGTTCAGCCTTGAAAAGGAATGAAGTTCTGACATTACCTTAAAATAAGCCAGACACAGAAGAACAAATATTGTATGATCCCCCTTATATGAGGTGCCTAATATATAGACAAATTTATAGAGACAGAAAATAGAATAGAGGTTCTCAGGGCCTGGGGGAAAGATGGAATGGAGAGTTAGTGTTTAATGGATACAGTTCTAATTTGGGATGATGAATAAATTCTGGATGTGTATAGCAGTGATGCTTGCACAACAACATAAATGCGCTTAAAGCAGCACTGAGTGGTACACTTAAAATAGTTAAAGGAGGGCTTCCCTGGTGGCGCAGTGGTTGCGAGTCCGCCTGCCGATGCAGGGGACACGGGTTCGTGCCCCGGTCCGGGAAGATCCCACATGCCGCGGAGCGGCTGGGCCCGTGAGCCATGGCCACTGAGCCTGCACTCCGCAAGGGGAGAGGCCACAACAGTGAGAGGCCAGCGTACCAGAAAAAAAAAAAAAAAATAGTTAAAGGAAAAAAAATAGTTAAAGGAGGATTATATGTTGTGGATAATTTACCACCATCAAAAAAAAAAAATTATTACTTGTCCCCAGGGAGTGTCCCGGGGAACCCCAGGTGCAGAGTCTAGGAAAGGCCTAGAATAACAGTCAACATTAAAATGGAATGTAAAGAAAAAAGAGAGAGAACAAAATCAATGGGACTAAAAATAACTTTTTGGAAACAAAAATGAAAAGTGATCGGACTGAAGCTGTCGATGTTACGGGCTACTCATTTGTTGATTTCTTCATTCATTTAATGACTGTTTACTAAGGACCTACCACGTGTCAGGATAGTGTGAGATACGATGGGCAGAACACATGCACAAGACCTGTTTCCTCTCATCCCTGGGCTTCGAGTCCAGAGGCTGGACGTGGGGTTGTGCCACCGGGGGCCCCGTCAGAACCGAGCCACTGTTTCTCCCAACTGCTGGGAGCGCCGGCAGAGGATACGCTCAGCTGAGTCTCCCTCCGAGCCTCACAAAGCCGTCGCCAAGCCTAAGGTCATGCATCCCACCTGGGGGCAGCCCACAATGACCTGTCCATGATGGGGTATAAAGGCCTGGCCAAGGAGGTCATCCCCAAGAAGGCACTCCAGCCCCAGGGCCCCCAGGGGATGAGCCGAGGCCTGAGTTAAACTGCATCACACACACCTTCTCCCTTCACCCGATCTTGCTTTCCCACCCCACATCCCCTGCTCCCCCATGGGGCTGATGTGAAGGATTCTTCCCAGTACCTTCCTGCACACAAATCTCCTTCACAGAGTCTGATTCTTGGGTAACTCGACCTAAGACAAAGGGACAGCAACACAAGTTCACAAACAATGATAAGACAACTCTGAGTGATCCCCACCAGGAGGAGGGAGAAACTGTCTCCCTGGGTGGCCTTGTTTCCTGGAGGCCAGGCAGATTTTATATGAAACACGAAGAACAGAAAAGACTTCTCGTGGCCACAGGCAGGAGGGCATTGTATCAGAAGGGGCAGGCCTGACACAGACGAGAAGCCGGGGGCAGGGCCTGGGGTGTCCCAGAGGCAGTGGCGAGGCTGCTAAAGACAGTATTCTGCGAGTAAGTGAAGTAGGATGTTAGGACCTGAGGAAAACCAGGAACTTTGGAGAAGAGAGCTGGGAAAGATTATGTGTATTCAGTGCGGAGGTCTGAGAGGTGGAGAAAATTACCTGATGATAAATTGTTAAACTGTTAAAGACACAGCAACATCTTACCCTAAATGCTTTCTTTTATAAGTTCCATATGGGTGCGTGCGGTGACCTGCAGGAAGAAATGGGAAGGCGTTATATCTAACATCCCCTTTCATAGATGATGATTCAGACGAAGACATGCAGTGAGGTTAAGCAATTTGTCTAAGGTCAACCATATGCAGATTTATATTCCTGCGGGGCAAGAGGGGCACATAGCAGCATATTTAACAGTGACATTGAGAGAATTCATAAGTACATAAGAGGATTTTTTAAGAATTTTTAAAAGTTATCCAAGTCTTTCATGTAACAAGGAAAAAGTCTGAGATTCAGAAGGGTTAAGTAGCTCACCTAAGATCACAGAGCTTTAGAATTAGACGGGGTTCCAATTCTCAGGACCAAGCAGCTATGGAAAGTTCTGTCAGCAACATAGTGGGATTTGGTATTAAATCCTCCTCTGGGTTTAGACCAGTTTTATAAGCAGCCCAATAGACCATGCCCTGGCTCGGTCCCCCATGACTGGTGAGTGGGAAATGTAGAAATTGTTTTCTTTATTTAGTGTGCTCCATTGAGATCCAGAAAATGCTTAATGTGGTCCACTCTTGAGTGATAGGTTGCAGCAAATTACAACCTTCACATCATGACATCTTGTGACTTGGAGCCCTCTGTATAGCACATAAACCTGTCACGATCCCAGATTACTCAGCTGTCCAGGCTCATCTCCCCCTGTTCTGTACCACCTGTGTGGGCCCCAGCAACATAGAAGCCCGAGCCATCCCCAGGCCACCATGCTGTCATGATCCGGTGCCTTTGCACTGTGTGTTTTTCCTGGCCCCTGCTTTCCTCTGCTCTGCCCGGGAAATCCTACGTGCTTGAGACTCAACTTAAAAAAAAAAAAATCTACACCTATATTTGTAGCAGCAGTATTCACAATAGCCAAGAGGTGGAAACAACCCAAATGCCCATCAAAGGATGAATGGAGGATAAACAGCATTTGGTATATACGCACGATGGAATATTATTCAGCCTTGAAAAGAAAGGAAATTCTGATGCATGCTACAACATGGATGAACCTTGAGACGTTATGCAAAGTGAAATAAGCCAGACCCCGAAAACAAATACTGTATGATTCCACTTATATGAGGTCCCTAGAGCAGCCAGCTTCACAGAGACGGAAGGGAGAATGGTGGCTGCCGGGGGCGGGGGCGGGGGAGGAGAGAAGCTGGGGGGAGTTATTGTGTAATGCGTACAAAGTTTCAGTTCGGGAAGATGAAAAAGTTCTGGAAGCTGATTGCACAACAGGGTGAATACGCTTAGCACTGCTGAACTGTCCACTTAGAAATGGTTAAAATGGTAAATTTTGTCATGTGCCTTTTACCACAATTTGGAAAAAAACATTTTTAAAAAGTCCGTCCTCTGCAAAGGCTTTCTTGCGTCCCCACGTGGGGTGATCCAGGTCTGCTTCAGGTCTTCTGGACACACTTGTATTGACACACTGACCACGGCCACCATGGAACTACTAACCGAGGTGCTTCCTTCAACGAATGAGGGGCCTCTCGAGTGGAGAATGGCATGATTCCTGTTGGTCTCCGTAGCCACAGCCCCTACGCAGTTGCTGGCACATGCTAGACAGTAATTGCTGCTCACTTAGGACCCTAAGTAGGATGTTATCATGAGGCGTCAAGTCTTCCCTAGCTCCTTGGTAGAATCATAGGTCCGTGATGCCGCTACAACTGACGAGCCATTTGTAAAGAACAGGCTTGACAGATTGAACACTTTCCCCTTGAAAAATGGAGATGAATAAGAAAATATTGAGCATCCTGAAGGCATGGGAAGATTTACAGAGACATTAACGGAGAGCCCAGCCCCGCCCAGCTCAGCTCTGCATTGTGGGGCATCTCATTCACCTCTGCAGCCTGCCTCCCCTTATGGGGGTCTGCAATCTACAAACCTATAAATATCACAGTAACATAGGACCAGGAGTGTCAGGGATGTCAGCCAAGGTGGTAAAAGTGTCTGTTGAAGAAGCTTGAGGGTGCATCACAGTGAAGGATGGACTGGAGACGGGAAATGCAAGTGTTAATTACAAGGCTAGGGTTTGGGATCCGGGGGCAAAGGCAGCCTTGGAGAGTGGAAGGAAGGACAGGGCAGAAGAGCTCCCGAGGCCAGGAGCCATTCCTGGGCCTCTCTTCCTCCTGAGCTGTTTCCTGCTCTCAGTGCTTGTGCTTTGGGCCCAGTGATGAGATGTTAATTGGGTCCTAACACAAGTCCCCGCATGCTTTCATAGACCCCCTCCCCAGCCTCCTATGGTCAGCCTCTGACCTGGGCTTCAGAGGTGAAGAAGAAACAGCTAGATGGGACAAGTGCCCCATAGAGGGTGAGTAGTCAACCCAGAGGTGTGAGAGGAGAGGCTTCATCAGTGGGAGCTGGGTGAAGGGGTCGCAGTTGATGTAAATGATTATCTCAGAGCCAAGGTCACCTGGGGGGCTGGCACGACGCATACGAGACCTTCAGGGCAAACAATCCGAAAGCAAACAGCAATGCATGGACCCAGCTAAATGGCTTGGCTAATAACAACAACGATAACTTACACTGACTGGATACTTTGCTCAATGCCACGCACTGTGCCCAGCATTTTTAAGTGGGCTATCTCATTTCATCCTTCAAGAACTCTATAGGGGATATGCCATTATCCCCACTTTTCTATCAAGAAAATTGAGGCCCTGAGAAGTCAAGTGACCTGCTCAAGGATCTGTGTGATGTCAGAACAAATGTGGAGAGGCAGGAAGGGAACCATCATAAATCAAGATAAAGAGCTGCAACCTCGGGGCAGCCGAGGAAACACACGCTGGAGATGTGACAGCAGCTGTAGTCATCACCAACAGGCAGAGGGTCAGGAGCTGGGAATAAAATACCATCTAGGTATTAAGCATTCACGTTAATCAGAGGGTAGATTGGTACCTCAATAAAGCGGGCAGTAGAGGAAGTGGGGGTGAGGTGTATGGCCCGCTCCTACCTGGGGATGGCGAGCTATGGGCAGGGAGCCCATGCGGGCTGCACACTGGAAGCCGAGGGACACAGAGGAGCTGCTGCTCTCAAGGGAAGGCAGGCTGCCACCCCAGTGTCTCCTCCCACATACTCCAGCAAGACTTCGGCCACAGGCAGGGTGTGTCCGGGTCTGGCAGTTCACAGGCACCCACGTCCTCAGGGGAAAGGAGAGGGCAGTCCCTTGGCAAAAATCTTCTGGGGACTCTGCACTACATTTCAAGAATCCTCAACCTGCCCCTTCTCCAGAATCTGTAATGAAGTCTGCCTGAAATTACAGGCTTAATTTTTAAGGATCACTCAGTAGAACATGCAATGAAAATGAAGAAGTGCATTCCCCAGCAGATACTGGGGGAAATACACTAACTCAGATTATCTTAGCCCTGGAGCTGTGCGGCATGACAGAAACTCACACTGCATCTCACACTCAGCACACATTTAGTCCTCCGTGTGCCATGGGCTGTGCTGGGTCCTGGGCCTATAAGGTCAAAGCAGACCTGGGGGGCTTCCCTGGTGGCGCAGTGGTTGAGAGTCCGCCTGCCGATGCAGGGGAGACGGGTTCGTGCCCCGGTCCGGGAGGATCCCACGTGCCGTGGAGCGGCTGGGCCCGTGAGCCATGGCCGCTGAGCCTGCGCGTCCGGAGCCTGTGCTCCGCAACGGGAGAGGCCACAACAGTGAGAGGCCCGCGTACCGCAAAAAAAAAAACAAACAAAAAAGAAGACCTGGGTTCAGCCCTCAAGATGCTCACATATGGGGGTAATGGGTCAGGAATGACGTGGACTCTGCAGGAACACACTGGCGGGTCACTGTCTGGGTTTGGGGACACCCAGACCTTGAGGTGAGAATTGGAACACCGGGAGCTACTCAGCAGGTGCCAGCGATGCTAGTAGGGGGCGGAGAATAAGACCAGGGAGGAAAGCAGCCAATAAAGGATGCGTTATCAAGCCAGCATCCCCGTGGGGTGAAGGAGCTTCATCCTGCTGGGGAAGCTGGGAGCCAGTGTAGGACACCTGCCTCTGAGCTACCCCACCGGAGGACGAGGAAGCTGGGGCATTTATGCACCAACTCCCACCAGTCATGGGCTAAGCCTACTCCGGAAGCCTCTAATTCTGACCTGCCACACAGGTGACAGCGGCTCCAGGGGCAAGCAGAATCCCTCGGGGGGCGGGTGGGAGGCTATGCTGGTGCTGGGACTCTGGCCTATCTGCACTGGAATGGTAAAGGCGAGGGGACGTGGCCGAGACACTCCTAGTGTCCCCCCGAGGGCCACACACCTCCAAGTGGTTATTTTTAAGGGGTTTGTCTTGCCTCGCACATTGGAATATTAACCCGTCCAAGGACAAAGGCCCCTCCTACACCTCCCGGCATCTGGTCACATGTATTGCCACATATTTGACCAATACCCTGTGCCCAGTGTCAGACCGGTAGGGTTCCATGCACCATGCTCCCCAAGCACTCTGTGCTATGAAATCATCAAGCGTGTTTCATAGAGAAGGAAACAGACTCAGAGGGTCAGGGCTGGGGCGTGTGGGCCGTGGGTGTTGCTCACAGCACGCCCATGCGGGAGCTACTCTGTGCGGACTTCTACATGAATGGAGCCTCCTAGCATTGTTCAGTGCGAAGCCTGGGCAACTGTGTCCGGGGGCCCCAGGTGAGAAAGGGTGATACCTTGCCAAGCATCCCTCTGCTAGGAAGTGGCAGTGTGGGCACCTGTCGGCTCCAAAGCCCCGACTCCTAGACCCTGCTTCTTTCCCTCCACAGCCCTGGAAGAGTGCACTTCATAAACAAAACCCATCTTAACTCTTTCAGTCCCTCGGGCTGCTGCTGAGTCATGCACCTTCAAGGCTTAAAGGATTTGCGCAAGTAATCAGCCCAGGCCAGGGGGTGGCATGAGTCATGATAGGCAACAGGCAAGAATCAGAAACAAGAATCAGAGAGGCGGAAGTGAGCAGAAAAAGCAGAGGTCTTTGGAAGACGACAATGAAGCAGGTTTAAGAGGCAAATGGGCAGCAGGAGAAATGAGGGAGACTTAGACTAAGGAACCGCACAGCATTTCCAAAGAACTCAGAACTTTTTAAAATAAATTCATTTATTTATTTTTGGCTGCATTGGGTCCTCGTTGCTGCGCGCGGGCTTTCTCTAGTTGCAGCGAGCGGGGGCTACTCTTCGTAGCGGTGCGCGGGCTTCTCATTGCGGTGGCTTCTCTTGTTGCAGAGCACGGGCTCTAGGCACGCGTGTCAAGGTCATGCGTGCGCTCCACCTGGCCAGTCAAGTGATCCCTCCTCTGTCCTCATCCCAGCGTCTTAGTGACCTTTGCAGGGGGCCTCTCCTGCCTGCTGGACCCCACGCTTTCTGGGCTTCCCTCCTGGTCTCTGATGCTCCTTTCCAGCCCCTCCTCTGCTTCTGACCCTCACTGAGGGCATATCCAGGGTCTGCTCTGGGTCCCCTCCTCTTTCTCTCTGCACATTCTTCCCAGGTATCTCATCCTGTCTCCAGGCTCTAAACGCCTTGTATTTGACCCCTGAATCCATATCTCCTGCTCTCATCTCCTCCTGGAATTCCAGATTTCTAGATCCAACTGCTTATTGACATGGCTCCTCACATGTCTAAGAATGATCTCAGACTCAAGAGGCCGAACAGAAATCTTTATTTCCCTCCCTTGCCCGCAGCCTGCATCCTTCCTGCATCCCCTCCATCTCTGTAATCACCACCCCATCACTCACCCAGATTTCCAAGCCAAAAATCTTGGAGTCTTTCTGGCACCCCATCTTTTCCTCACTCCCCACTTGCAGCCCGTTACTGGGTCCTGTCATAGCCCCCACGTGAGGGTGGACCTCTACACCTTGATCTCCAGAGATCTTCAGCACCTCGTAATGGGTATCCTGCCTCGACTCTTAGAGTCAGAACTTTAAAAACATTAGATGTGTTCCTTCTCTCAGCCTAAAATCCAAAGGTTACCACCACATCTAGAATAAAACCCAGCCCTTATCATGGCCTGCCAGGCCTCTAGGCTGTCTACTTCTTAACCCTGACCTGTGCCTCTCTCACGTGGTTCATGCTTTGCCAGCCACGCGGCTGTGTCTGTTCCTTAAACACGCCAAGTTCATCCTTCACGTCAGGCCTTGGCCACCCCTAGTTCCTCTCCTCAAAATGTACACCCCTCATCTGAGCATCACGGAGTCCCAACGTAAAGGTCCTCTCCCTGTCTCCGCCCTCTGTGACCCCTTCCCCCTTTCATTCTCTGCAGAGCCCACCTCCTTCGTTCTCCTGTTTAGAGATTTGTTTGTTTACTGTCTGTCTTCCCAGACTCACTCACCATGGTCACACCAGCGCTTGGAGGAGTGGCTGAACATTGTTGCCACCGAGAAGCACTTGAATGAACTCAGAATGGACAAATGTTTAAACTGACCCAAACCAAGAGCAATCAAGCTGTGAGTCTCTTTCAAAAACAGGCACATCCCCAAGAGTCTTCTGAGAACTAAGCCGCCTACAAGAACAGTGAGATTACCGTTCTTCTGTCCCCAGTGATAAAAGAAAGCGCATGCCCAGAAGTCCCATCAAGGACATTGCCTTCTCGGGGCTTCCCTGGTGGCGCAGTGGTTGAGAGTCCGCCTGCCGATGCAGGGGACGCGGGATCGTGCCCCGGTCCGGGAAGATCCCACATGCCGCGGAGCGGCTGGGCCCGTGAGCCATGGCCGCTGAGCCTGCGCGTCCGGAGCCTGTGCTCCGCAACGGGAGAGGCCACAGCAGTGAGAGGCCCGCGTACCGCGAAAAAAAAAAAAAAAAAAAAGGACATTGCCTTCCGATTCCTCTTCTAAGTCAATCTCATCATTGCAATTAGCTCCTTTCACATTACAGAGTCAACCTGAGCTCGATGGTAAATCAATGACATCTCGACGGAGAATAAGTGGGCCCATCTGACACTCCTCAGGCTCAAACTTCAAAGCAATGTATGTGTGTTTCCTCTCTAACCCTTAACCCTTGTGCTGGCCACTCAATGACGTACAATGAGTGACAACTTTACAATTGTGCCATTGATCAACTGCCTAGGTTTTCTTTCACTGAGATTTGGATTTTGCTCTATCATTTTTCTATAATTCTATGTCAGGATGATATTTCAGTAAGAAAACCTATCTGAAATCAGAAGTATAGGTCTTAAATTTAGACATTAAAAAAAATGCACCGAACAAGCAAGGTTTTGTGAACCTCTATCATATAATAATCCAGAGGTCAGATTGGCCCACAGCTGTGCAAAGTCAAAATTTAGTGTTGTTATTGTTCAAAGAGGGAAACTCTTTGGATGTGTAAAGAGCACAGTAGAATAAGCAAGATGGGCTGGGCTTGTTAAATGAAAACTAAGCAGGACCTCTCCCTAGAGATAGGATTTGCTCTTTGATAACAGTTGGAACTCTCAGACCCCATTTGACCTAGAGCCAGAGACTTTCTCCTTAAAATTCATATTTTAAAACCTTAATTCAGTTTATGATACGTGTTGTCTTAAAGCCTGATGAAGATAGCGTTATCCGTGCTGTACTAAATACTAATAATCAACTTCCCAATATCATTGTATTCCTGATGTGGATTCTGTGACTTAAGGATGTGGGTTTAATGGAACCACCATCCCGTTACTGCCATGTGACATCTTACTTGAGGACGTGCCGCTCCTGAATGACAGAGGATGAGGTCATTCATTGTACCAACAACCAGGGTCCTATTGAGATCTTAGCTCTTTGTGGTCCCTTATCTTATCTCCCATCTTTTCTATCAGCTCCTATCCTAACTCTCTACCCGGGGCCAGGCCCGCATCACTTCTCCCTGGCAACACTGTTTCACTGCCCAGACGCTTCACCCTCCGGACAGACCTTCGGCATGCAGCCCCTGCGTCTGGTCTACAGGACAAATGCAATCACCAGGCTGAGACGCACTCGACATGGAGGAATGCCTACAGGAGAAGTCTTTGAACCCGAGCAGCCATGACCTTCCCCCTTCCCACCCTGACCTTCATTCTTGCCTCCTTGACCTGATCTCCTTGAGGGCAGGGTCAGGGTGCTTTCTGGCACAGAGCAGACACTCCACAAAGGTTAACCAAATAAAGGTTGAATGGATGGGCCTGTTACTACAGTGATGCTAAAAGCTTTTGTAAAAAAATGCTAGCTCCTGTCATCTGGACCAACAGGAGCCAGACAAGCAGCCAGTGTCCACTGGGGCAGAGCCTTCGAGGGAAGGTAAGTTCACTTGTCGGGCCACCATGGAGGTGGCACAGGAATCGAAGGGAGAAGCTGTCTCTGTGGTGCCAAACACGGGGGCTCTAAGTAGCACTTCAGGGAAGAAGACAACGGTCCTGACCTATGTACGTTTGCTCGAAAGGGCCATGAACAGAAACAAAAGAAGAAAGAGATTGGGAAAGGAATCTGAAAGCGAAGATGTAAAGAAAGGTGGTATTTAAAAATAATAACTGAATTAAAGGAGAGGCCATGAGGTATACGAACAACCCACTCATTCAACACAGGACTGATGGGAGGACACCCACAGACAACCACCTGAGAGCTGGGAGTTGGGGCTTCCCTCTGAAGGAGCCACGGCAGGAATCTCCACCCATCGAGTTTGCTTCAGTGCCTGTCCTGGGATCAACAAACAACTGACATCTCAGAGTTCCTGCTACAATAGGAAAAGCAGGCAATGACTGTCCCCTAGGAGGCCACTCAGTGTGCCCGCTGGGCCTCGCAGGGGGTGCCAGCTAGATGTGTCCTAGTTGATGTCCCCGTGTGCCAGGTGCAGGACATCAATATTGCAGCAGCGGAAACTGAATCTAGGGTTGACCAGACATAGGAACAAATGCAGGTTAACAAAATTTCCAAGAGGTGAATGTATATAATAATACAGGCCACATGTTCACTGATATCCAAAAATAAAATGCTGAGTTGCCTGCAAGACTCATGTCTGTGGATCTGTCATGCTCTCTTGGAGGGAGACCTCAAGGGAAGTCACACCGTCAATTGAAGGGCAGTGGAAGCACAGAGTCCAGCAAAGGCTGCTGATTGCAGGACCTGAAGGCTAAGGCCAAGGGACTCTGCCAGCCAATGCCCCATCTTTATTGTAAGGTGGGCTCTAAGCTACCATCAGAAACTTGGATTTGAACTGACAAATTCTTGCTTTCTGTCTGCACCTTTTCTAGCCCTTCTCCCTTCCTCAGACTGGATATAGGGGACTAGGTTGAAGACTTTTTGGAAATAATACCCAAATTAGTGTCACAGTTTGGTTGCTCCCAAAAGGAGATACTGTGACAAAGATTTGCATGAAGATAGCTTTTTGGAAGGTGATCCCAGGAAACACAAGGAAAGAAGTGAGGAAAGTGAACAAGGAAGGGAGAAAAGTCGATGAGGTTCACGGATGGTCAGGATGCTCCTTGGTCGCCCCTGGGGGCCATCTGAGATACCAGGTGGAAAATGCCCAGTAGAGCATTTACCCACCGATCCCTCTCCTACTGGTTGAAGTTTATCCCTGGAGGCAATCGCTCTCCACTCACTTCCAAGCTGCACCTGTGTGCGTCTAGACATGCTTCAAGTGCCAAAGAAAGCCCTTCAAGCAGACGGGAAGAGAGAGAAACCGGAGTTCAAGGTGGGGCGTTGTCAGGGTGCTGGGAGTTGTCTGCAGGTGCAGAAAAATTCACATGGGCCCACAGGTGATGCTATAGCTCGTTATTCTCAGGTCCCATGGGTCATACATTTACAGTCAGCTAAACTGCTCCATAAATGGATAATTGGCTGATACTCAATCCTTTTTTCTTCCCCTTGAAGTGTAATCTTCCAAAAAGCTCTGTTCAAGACACCATCCTGGTTTCGTGGTCCCACCCCACTCAGCCAAGGCATTCAACCCCAAGAATAAAAGTGATATTCCATGAAAAGATTATTCTTCTCTTCATAATATTTTTATTCACTATAGACTATAAATGATTCATAACTTGATTTTCCCCACTTGTCACAAAATACGAATTTTCATTTCATTTTCAAGATTAAATTTTAGACTTAAATTAGCCCCTTAAAAAGTAGAGTGATATTTAAAATAAACTTGCAGTTCATTTCTATTTTAATACAGAGATTAACAGACCTACCCAAGATTTAAGATGTTATCTTTTTATTCAATTAATATCTTAGAATTAAGTGTTTATTATTGGTATTAATGAAAACTTTAAAAATTATTAATTGGGCCTAAATTACAATCAAGTCAAAATTTTACAAAGTAGGATGTGAGACTAAAACAAACACTTATCACTCCTTTCAGCTATGATATAATTAGGAAGTCAGTCAACCTACTATTTATTTAAAGTATCCATTCAACCACATTATAAACCATTAATTTTTAGGAATAGTTCAGTTGCCAAGCTCAAGCTTCTAGAGTATATTCTTTGTTCTTCCTCCCACTATAATAGCAAATGACAGTGACAAAATTTCTCACATCTGCTACCTCTAGCTGGAGTGCAATTATAGAAAGAGGGGACCATAATTAAAAGCCATCTGAAAGCAAAGATATAGGTGGATTCTGAGAGCAACAGTTGAAACCAAGAGGGGTTTTGCCCCTTCCAATAGCAAGTGACTGCCACAGGCCCATGGGAGAAGGACAAAGGGACTGGGGCAGCTCAGGGCCTGCCAGGGATTTCTTCTAGAACAGGGCACACACAGAGGAGAAACTTAAGGGGATGGAATAAATTTGATCAGGACGGGGACAATAGAGATGAAGGTAAGATCCATGTCACAGTGGTTAAGGGCAATGGATCCCAGAAACCTTGCTCGGAAAGCAAGCTGCTATATCTTTTAACAAGACACAAAAGCAACAGAGGAGGAGTTAGAAGAACTCTGGGGAGTTAGACAAACCTTCTTGAACACTGCCTTAATTGGAAAGTTAAGGAGAACTAATTCCACTTAAAAATGAGCAATGGACAAGGAATGAAGTTAAATTCCATACAAAGTGACTATAAGAAAAAGAACAGAAGAGGCAGAATAAACATCCCAATAGATGATCAAAGCATGCCAGAGAGATGAGACAACAGACAGATCAAAAGTAACCTATTATTTCAAGATAAGCTAAAATATATGAGTAAACAACATTTAGGAAAATTCAGGAATGAGATAACAGAACTTACAAAAGAACTCAAAAAAAATGTTTATACAGAAATTGAAGACTTGGGACTTCCCTGGTGGTCCAGTGATTAAGACTCCATGCTTCCAATTCAAGGGCGGGGGTTCGATCCCACATGGTCGGGGAACTAAGATCCCACATGCCACGTGGCACAGCCAAAAAAACAAAAAAAATTGAAGACTAATTTAGAAGGAACACAGTGGTAAATAGACAGAAATAATGCCTGAAGAGTAATAGCAGAATTTTTAAAAAGCATTTTAAATCAAAAAGAAATTTAGGGCTTCCCTGGTGGTGCAGTGGTTGAGAGTCCGCCTGCCGATGCAGGGGACACGGGTTCGTGCCCCAGCCTGGGAAGATCCCATATGCCGCGGAGTGGCTGGGCCTGTGAGCCATGGCCACTGAGCCTGCGCGTCCGGAGCCTGTGCTCCGCAATGGGAGAGGCCACAACAGTGAGAGGCCCGCGTACCGCAACAAAAAAAAAAAAAAAAAAAGAAATTTAAAAAAAGATTTGAGAAAAAGTAGCCAGTGTTGAAGTAGGCAAAGAAGATTAAACATGCAGATAATAGGAGTCCCTTAAGAATGTGATCAAGGCAAGGGAAGAAAACAAATATTAAAAACATAATTCAAGAAAGATTCCCTGAAATAAAAAAAGGATATGAAACTACATATTGAAAGAGCATAGTACACACCTGAGACTACTGACCCAGAAAACCAACACCGAGACGTGGTCTAGTAAAATTACTAAGTTTAAAAAATAAAAAAAGCCCAAAAAGCTTTGGGCATCTAGAAAAAAAGAACATGGGAATTGCAAGAGAAAGATAATTACACCATCTTTAGAGTTTTTAACTGCAATACTTCCTGCCAGAAGAAAGTGGAGCACCTATTTAAGAAACTCAAGGAAAGGGATGGTAAGCCAAGGATTTTTTTTTTTTTTTTTTTGGTACTCGGGCCTCTCACTGCTGTGGCCTCTCCTGCCGCGGAGCACAGGCTCCGGACGCGCAGGCTCAGCGGCCACGGCTCACGGGCCCAGCCGCTCCGCTAAGCCAAGGATTTTATATCCAGCAAAACTGACTTTCCAACATAAACACAAATTACTATGAACTTTCAAGAAAGCAAGGAATACTGGTCCAATCAGCTATTCCTGAGGAATTTAATAGAGAATGACTTTCAGATCCCCAAATGATCAGACACTCACGGGCATAAGGAAGGATGGTGAACACTAAATATACCATTATTTGTAGAACTAAAAGTAAGTGAGGGTTGAAATGTAGAGGTCATAGTAAGTCATGAGGATGTGCTCTGACAATGTAGGTAGAGACAACTGGTTTTTTTTTTTTAATGGGGGATTAGAGATTGTGGAGAACATATGCTCAAAAATATTTAAATATGTTCGTGGTAGTATCAGCACTATTATTCTGTGGCTGCTGTATGCTTGATAGGGGATAAAAGAAGTGCAAAATTTGGGGCCGTATTAATTCTATCATCCCCTGTGTCCTTAAAAACTAGGAGTTATGGGCTTCCCTGGTGGCGCAGTGCTTAAGAATCTGCCTGCCAATGCAGGGGACACAGGTTTGAGCCCTGGTCCGGGAAGATCTCGCACGCCACAGAGCATCTAAGCCCACGTGCCACAACTACTGAGCCTGCGCTCTAGAGCCTGCGAGCCACAACTACTGAAGCCCGCACGCCTGGAGCCCGTGCTCTGCAACAAGAGAAGCCACCGCAGTGAGAAGCTCATGCACCACAACGAAGAGTAACCCCCGCTCGCTGCAACTAGAGAAAGCCCGTGTGCAGCAATGGAACCAATGCAGCCAAAAATAAATAAATAAATTTATTAAATAAAAACAAACAAACAAAAAACTAGGAGCTACAGATATAGTAGGAGAAAACTGTAGAAGAGTTTATGTCAAAGCTCTAGAATCTTAAGGTTGAATTGGAAGATCAATATGAACTCAGGAAAAAGTTTTTCATATACATATGATTTTTATATATATATATTTTTCATATGTGTATATAAAGTTGCTGAAAAGGCTGAGAAACAATAATTAATCCAGTAACAATGAACATTCCTAGAGCATTCTTTCTCACTGAAAGAAACCAGCACTTTTTGGAGAAATGATTGATTATATAGTCCTGGGACAGAAAACATATAAATGGCCTGAAATATCTTTTAATACCATATAGCACAAAAGCTATCAACAACTCCTAGGGTCATGTCAAAAGGACCCAGGAGCCAATGTGAAATGCTACCTTCAGACCAAAGGTGGGACCATATCTTCAATAATGATTATAACTGCAATGGATTGAAACCCACCCAATATGTTTAAATCCATAACTTCATAAAGTTAAGGCCAAAAAAAAGGGGACTGCATTTGGAAGATTACAGAAAAAGAGTTCATCATCCTGAAAACTGGTAACTAAAGAAGAACTAAACATTATCTGACAAGCCCCCTGTGGAACCAAGTAGTAGATAAGGAGGAGTGTCTCTTTAAAAATGTATTTCAATTAGTAAATGAAAAGAGAAATGATGGAATTAGAATACCACCACTTAGCAATCTCTAATAACTTAACAGATAAAGGCATTGAGCACCAAAGCCCGCTAACATTACAAAGGGAGAGACAACTAGTTATTAAGTGCATCCTATAGTCTGGCCAAAGGGACCTGACCTGAATCTGATCCAGTTTCTGGATCCAGCTGTAAATTTTCAGGAAATACAGGGACAGAGGAACATGTTAAACTGTTCCATAGGGACTTCCCTGGTGGCACAGCGGTGAAGACTCCAATCTCCCAATGCAGGGGTCCAGGGTTCGATCCCTGGTCAGGGAACTAGATCCCACATGCATGCCGCAACTAAGACCCGGCAAAACCAAATAAATAAATAAATATTTTTTAAAAAAACAAAAACCTGTACCATAAATGTGCAATCTGCAAAGCCCAGATTGTGAGAAATTTTACAGATCAATGGTCCTCCAACAGATACTGTATGGAAACAAAAGGGAGTAAAGAGAAACCTAGAGGTTAAAGAGACTTGAAAGATAAACCAAAAATTTTTTTAATGTAAGACTATAGTTTTCATATAATAAGAAATATATATTCAGGCTCTACCCACACCCTTACTCCACCAATTCCTGGCACAGAGCTTCTCAGAGCCTAGAAATCTCTTAAGTGCTCTGAGTGTCTTTGGCATGCTAAAGAAATGATTCTTTTTTAAAAATTTTTATTGAAATATAGTTGATTTACAATGTTGTGTTATTTTCAGGTGTACAGCAAAGTGATTCAGTTATACATACGTATATATATATATATATATATATATATATATATATATATACATATATATTCTTTTTTAGATTCTTTTCCATTGTAGGTTATTACAACATATTGAGTATAGTTCCCTGTGCTATACAGTAGGTCCTTGTTGGTTATCTATTTTATATATAGCAGTGTGTTTATTTTAATCCCAAACTCCTAATTTATGCCTCCCCTGCCTTTCCCCTTTGGTAACCATAAGTTTGTTTTCTATGTCTGTGAGTCTATTTCTATTTTGTAAATAAGTTCGTTTGTATCATATTTTTTTTAGATTCCACATACGACTGATATCATATGATCTCTGTCTGACCTACTTCACTTAGTACGATAATCTCTAGGACCATCCATGTTGCTGCCAATGGCATTATTTCATTCTTTTTTATGGCTGAGTAATACTCCATTGTGTATATGTACCACATCTTCTTTATCCAGTCATTCGTCAGTGGACACTTAGGCTGCTTCCATGTCTTGGCTACTGTGAATAGTGCTGCTATGAACATTGGGGTGCATGGATCTTTTCGAATCATGATTTTCTCTGGATATATGCCCAGGAGTGGGATTGCTGGATCGTATAGTAACTCTACTTTTTGTTTTTTAAGGAACCTCCATACTGTTCTCCACAGTGCTAATGAGATGACTCTTAGCTGAGGGGTCTCTAGGTAGGGTGTAGGTTGTCAGGATCTGGGCTGGTCCCTGTGGCATGGAGGGCTGGGCAATTTGGGCTGGTTCCAGGCCAGAGGAACCTGCCCTGTGATTAGAGGGTTGCAACTTTCAACACCACCCCTTCAAAACCTTGGTGATTACCAGTGGCCAAAGATTTAATCAATTGTGCCTACATAATGGACCGTCCATAAAAACCCCAAATGAAGGGGTTTGGAGAGAGTCCTGGCTGGTGAACACATCCACGTGCCGGGAGCGTAGTGCACCCCAAACTCCATGGAGACAGAAGTCCCTGTGCTTGGGATGCCTCTGGACCTCAGCGTCTGTATCTCATCGTCTGGCTGTTCATTTGTATCCTTCATAATAAACAGGTAACAGAAAGTAAAGTGTGTCCCTGAGTTCTGTGAGTCAATATAGCAAATTATTAACCATGAGAAGGGGGTTGTAAGAACCCCTGAACTGTAGCCAAGTCATACAGAAGTGTGGGTAACCTGGGGCACCCACTACTGGCAATTGGCATCTGAAGTTAGGAGGCTGAGGTTGGGGGACTGAGCCCCTAACCTGTGAGGTCTGTCGTTAACTACTGTGGTTAGTGTCAGAATTGAATTAAACTTTAGGACGCCCAGGTGGTGTGGGAGAATTGGAGAATTGCTTGTTGTGCAAAATCCGTACAGTTGCTTCCAGAAGTGTTATGAGTGACCAAAAAAAATCAGTTTCAAAAAGCACAAGAAATTAAAAGTCAGGATAACGTTGCATCTGGGGCAAAAGAAGGGGTTGTGATTGGGACAGGCATCGGAAGGAGCTATCAGGGTGGCTGGCAAAGTTCTATTTCTCAACCTGGCAGTGTTTGCCTTGAAAGAATTCACTGGGAATTCCCTAGCGGTCCAGTGGTTAGGGTTCCACACTTCTACTGCAGGGGGCACGGGTTCAATCCCTGGTCGGGGAATTAAGGTCCCACATGCCACAGGGCACATCCACCCCCCCCCCAAAAAAAGGGGCAAAAAAATGAATTCGCTAAGCCATATATTTGATTTGGGAAGTTTTCTGAATTTCTGATTTATTTTGTGATAAAAAGTTTTTTTTAAGTGAAAACAAAGGTCTGTCCCATGAAGACAATTTTCCTTTTGAAAGCTAGAACTTCATTTGTCTCCTGTTTTTTTCTATATATTATCAAATAACTGCGTCTATAAGCAAAGACGCGTTTAAAACGTCTCTAGGAATCAGAATGCATAAAAAAGTTGTCATCTTGCTTTGTTTCACGAGGCTCCGTATGGCTTTTCTGCTCTGCAGAAAAATGGAGAAATTCACCCACACAACTCCTGCTTTCAGGATAGGATTAAGTCATGTTTCTTCAACAGAACAAAAATGTACTTCTCTATTATCTGCTTGAGACGAACAGAGAGACAATCTGAGATTTAGTGATTTCCTTAGAAAAGTAGAGCCCAGTGTGGTCACTTAAGGTCACCCACGCTTGTTTGGATGTGAGCTAGCCAAGGGCTCCCCGCCTCAGACTAATGAATGGGTCCAAGTATGATAGATGGGAGCAGACCACACGGCAGACTTGCCCTGGCTCTGCCGCACCTTCATCCCATGCCCCATAGCTGCATCCTTGCATTGGCACCTCGCTTCTGAGCTCTTAAAACCAGTGATTTAGCAAACCCAGCCACCGGGGCCCTACAGAGAGGTTGGGGATATTCTAGGATCCTGCATGCCTCATGGTACGGCCAAAACAACAGTGGAGCTATACCATTATGATACCGTTATGATGAACCTCAAAAAAGGGCTGGGCTTCCAGGTCCTAGGAGCTCCCTGACAGTGGGAGGAACCCAGGCTTCCTGCAGTCTCAGAGCTCCCGGCCTGCAGCACAAGCCTGGCATAGCAGAGGTCTTGTGAACGGTAACACATAATAATAAGTACATATACTATATTATGTATGTATTAGAAGTGTTCACTAATATACCCATATAAATAAATGGTCATACCTAATGCCGAGTAATTCCAAGGCATGGCTTTTTCTCCGCCATTTACCCCTGCACCTCCTCCCCTCTCCCCGCCATCTCAGACTCCGAGGTCTCCTTTCTGATCCCAGCATCCAGCAGGTGCATTCCTGGCTCAGGACCATTGCACTTGCTGTTCCCTCAATTCTGAACACTCTGCCCCCAGATTTTTGCAAACCTCCTCCTTCCCTTCATTCAGGTCAGCTCAGATGTGATCCTCTTCCATTATCTACCTGATTTACTTGTTTGCCTGTTTATTTCCTGACCCTTGCTGGACTATAAGCCCCATCAGAGAAGGAATCCTTGTCATTTCCGTATCCTGAACCTCTAGGACACCTCCAGACTCCAGGAGTGTCTGGAGGACTGGAAGTCAAGGGCTGGCCCCTGGCCTTCACTGTCACCAAGAGGATCCCTACCCACCAGGTGTTGAGTTCAACACAACTCACCTGGGCCTGGGCTGTGCGCTGAAGCAGGCAGCCTAGGCACTGGGAGTCCCAAGTCCCTAGGTCCCCTTCTCAATCTGGGGGAACACCCCTTCTCTCCATGACTCTACAAACGTCCTCCTTTCTCCCTCCTATCCAGGACACCAGCCTCTTTCTTTTTTAAAAAAATAAATTTATTTATTTTTGGCTGTGTTGGGTCTTCGCTGCTGCGCACGGGCTTGCTCTAGTTGCGGCGAGCAGGGGCTACTCTTTGTTGTGGTGCGCGGGCTGCTCATTGTGGTGGCTCCTCTTGTTGCGGAGCTTGGGCTCTAGGGACACGGGCTTCAGTAGTTGTGGCGCACGGGCTCAGTAGTTGTGGCTCGCGGGCTTGAGGGCAGGCTCAGTAGTTGTGGTGCGCGGGCTTAGTTGCTCTGTGGCATGTGGCATCTTCCCAGACCAGGGCTCGAACCCGTGTCCTTTGCATTGGCAGGCGGATGCTTAACCACTGCGCCACCGGGGAAGTCCCAGCCTCTTTCTTTAACAAACCTTTCTAGGGCAGTTTCTCTAGAATTAGGCCCAAGATGGGAAGTCTTGATCTGTGATGCTCTGCTAAGGCAGTGCTCTCAGGAAAAGGAAAGAGAGGGAGCAGAACAGGGAGGCAGTCAGCCGCCGAAGACTAGCTTCAGCCTGGCCCTGAGGCAGGAGGTGAGGGGCAGGGCAGGAGTTGTCCCACTTGGAGGTATGAAGTCCTGTTTTGTGCCTCTGGCCACTCAGTCACTGGCCTCAGGCGGGGTGACTGTAGGGTTCCTGAGCTCTCATCCAGCCCGGTGGGGCGATGTTCCCAAGGGGACAGGCCACCCTCACCAGGACTCTGCAGGTCAAGTTACCTGGGCGGCGCTCATGACTTCAGGCAGCCTCAGCTTCCTCCCTGCGAGAGCCCTGCCTGCAGGAGGGAGAGACCACAGCCTGCAGGGCCTCTGCCCCAAAAGGAGAGGAAGGGGAACCCAAATCCACATCTCAAACGTCCTGCCATCCAAGCAAGTGCTCAGTAATGTTAGCTCGCAGCTACAGGTGTGCCGGGGGCAGCGGGGAATAAAGGAGGCCTGGCCACCCTCCTGCCCTCCTGAGGAGCCCTGCAGCCCCCGAGGTGGCCAGCCACGCAGACTCCGAAGGCTTGTCCACTGGCGGCAGGGAAAGCGGGATGGCGGGGATCCCCTTTCCCTGCAGCTCCCCTGACCCGAGTCCTCTCCGTCACTCATTTCCTTTACAAGCAGCGGGAGAGCCTCGAGCTATAGATTTTATAGCCTTAGGAAATCCCATTCAAGTGATGCTGTTCTTGCAGAATTCCTCTACTACTATTTTTACTGGCAGAAAGAAAAGAAGAAAATCAAGGATGCCTAGAGTACAGCAAGAGGACCTGTTTCTTTCTTTCTTTTTGTAAATTTTATTTATTTTTTTATACATCAGGTTCTTATTAGTTATCCATTTTATACATATTAGTGTATACGTGTCAATCCCAATCTCCCAATTCATCACACCACCACCACCATCCCCCGCCACTTTCCCCCCTTGGTGTCCATACGTTTGGAGAACCTGTTTCTTAAAACTGTTTTAGTTCACTGATTTAAAAAAAAAACTGTGGGAGTTCCCCGGCGGTCCAGTGGTTAGGACTCAGCGCTTTCACTGCTGTGGCCTGGGTTCAATCCCTAGTTGGGGAACTAAGATCCTGCAAGCCATGCAGTGTGGCCAAAAAAAAAATATTGAACTTCAGAGAACAAAGATCTCCTTGAAATCTGCATTCATCTAAAATAGTGATTCAATGCATATTGCAATTATGACACACTCAAAATGTTTGCAGTTTTATTTGTTTTCTAACATGATAAAAACCATGCAGGTCAACCCTGGAAGTCATTCATGTGTCTACCTGGGGTTGGATGGGGGTGGGGTCTTTTGTGTCTCAGAGTTAAAGTGGAGCGTGGTAGATGCAGAAAGAATTCCTCCCAAATGCCTCCCGAGCATGCCTTTACCTGGTCTCTCACCAGCAGTCGGGTCAGAGGGGAAGAGAGGGGCCAGAAGGCCCAGACACCCTATTTCTTCAGGGTTTTGCCTTCCTGTATCCAGAGTTCTGAAATCGCACTGAAGGGCTCAACCCAGACAGCCCAGCAGCTGGCAGCCCCACAGCCTCTGCTTCTCCAGCTACAGGGTCGTGTAACCTCCAACCCAGCAGAATGGGTTTCTAACTCATGTCTTATCATCTATGCTGCTCCCTGCAGAAAACTCTCCATGCTGGTAAGACAGAATCCTCATGTCTGATTGTTTATGTCCCCCCAGAATTCATATGTTAAATCCTAACCCCGAATGTGATGGGATTAGGGGGTGCAACCTTGAAGAGGTGATTAGGTCATGAGGGTGGAGGCCTCATAAACGGGATTAGTGCCCTTATAAAAGGGACCCTGCAGAGCTCCTGAGCCCCTTCTGCCCTGTGAGGACACAGCAAGATGGTGCTGTGAACCAGGAAGTGGGGCCTCACCCAACAGGTCTGCTGGGGCCTGGATCTTGGGCTTCCAGCCTCCAGAACTGTGAGAAACAGACGTCTGTTGCTTGTGAGCCCCCTAGTCTATCATATTCTGTTATAACCACCTGGAGAGACCGAGACAGTTTCCCCTCTAGGGATGCACACACACACACCCCCGGCCCCAAGCGGCTCTGCGCTGTGCCCTTGCTGGTGGAGCCCTTCTTCCTCACCCACTCTTGCCCTCATTTACTCCCCTCCACCTCCCCACAGCCCCGTGACTGCTGCAGGGCCCCTCCTGCAGAACCACCCTCTCCTGGAAACCCTGCCCAGCGCCCCCCCACCCCGCCCCTCAGTCCCACCTCCCCTCGGGGGTGAGGGGCCCTGCAGAGAGCAGAGTGCCCCCGGGGGTGGGACAGGAGAGGGTCTGAAGTAGGCAGGTGAATGAACACTTCCTTCTTCAGGCAGTCAGGCCTTTATTTTTAGTTCCTTTCTATTTACTGCAAGTAATACTGGTTCTCCTTTTTAAAATCAACTTACTTTTTTTGATTTTTAAGAAAAATATTAAGCAAATCGTAGTACAAGTGGTGCTGGGCAAGCAAAAGTCCTCAGGGTGGAAAGAGAGGGATGGGTTTTTAGAGCCCGCGGCCCTTGCTGTTTCCATCCTCACCTGCACTTACAACCTTCTCAGCTGTTCCTTAGCTTGTGGCCCTCCAGACTGGGAGCTCCTGGGGGTAGTCATCACTGTGTCTCCAGGACCCCCATGGTGCCCTCGTCCAGTGGGTGTGCTGTGCACACTTCCTGCCCTGAGCTGAGCCCCACATGCTTGAGTTCCTCCGCTGGGCCTGGGTGTGTGTCTGGCTCAGGCCAGAAGCCACTTCCTCATTGTCTGTGGTCCTGGTCCTTGGGTGACAGCCAAGCAGGCACAGGGTGTGTGTGCCTGCTTGCATCTGGCTGGGGCCCTGCCTCGGGGCCCAGGAGTGGAGAGGGCTTGTTGGTGAACGTGTTGGCGAGGCCAGGCTTGTCCCCTTCTGGGGAAAAGGCCTGGGAGTGGGCCTTCCATGACGTTGAGCCACAGGACTTTTGTGCAGGTTCAAGAAAAGGTTAATTGGGGTGAGCTCTGTCCCCACTGTCACTCATCTGCACCCTTGCACAGGTGGATCAGTTGGTCCGCAGGCCAAGGATGTGAGCTTGTACCACTGATAGCGCATGCCCTGTGTGGTCCCTGCAGCACCCAGAAGGGAGGCCGATCACCCCAGGTACTCACTCATTCACTCAACAAACATCTGCTGAGCTCCTACTCTACTGATAGCAGTAGCTGACATGTATTACACACTCGCTGTGCTCCAGGCAGTGCATGAAATGCTCCCACGTGGTTGTCTGCAAATGATAGGCTATAATTAAATGAGATAATACATGAGCTCAATAAAGCCTGCCTCTTTGTATTATTACTGCTTTCATCTCGCTATTATTAGCCCCAAGCGCCAGGCTCCGCAGATAAGATGCATAAAGCCTCCCTCCCAGCCTGTGGAGCAGTCACAGATAATTACAGGACCAGAGAAATCAGTCCAGGTAGATGCCCTCTGAGGGGGAAGTGCTACAGAGGGAGGGACTAACTGTCTGCAGGGTGAAAAAACCTCACCTGGCTGCCCCAGGCTGGGATAGCATTAGCCTTGGCCAGAGGGAGAGAGGAGGGGCAGGTACTGTACCGGTCTAGGAAGGCTTTGGCTTAGGTGCCCTCTAGGGCCTGAGCAAGTGGTGTATGTCTGGGGCCTGGCAGGAAGTTGTATGGATGGAGGCTGGCGGGGAGGGGCGCAGGCCCCTGGGGCACCTGGCTAGTAGGGCTTAAGCACAACAGTTTAAGTTGTGGAGCTCGAGGTGAGCTGGCTGGGAGGAGTAGTCTTGGTGCGGAGGCCGCTCCCGGCAGGGCTGCCCTGGGCTCAGGCCACACCTAGGGAGGAGCCACCTGGCTGCCCTGCTGGGCCTGGATCTCCATCCAGTCATGGTATTGGGACACTAGTGGTTAAGGTGGCCATTGTGTGGTCTGGATGATGGAATTATTCAGCTTTGACATGTGCCTTTGGACTGCCAAGTCCCAGAGACAGGGAGATCCAAGGAGCATTGGTCGCTGAAGACAAGAAGTCTGGAGGCCTGGGCTTCAGCCCCAGCAACCCTGTCAGCCTCCTCATGTGCAAAGTGGGCATAAGAATAGCCCCCATCATATCCACCCCACAGATTTGCCGTCAAGACCAAATTCATGTAGGTGGTTCAGAGTCTGGGGTCGGACGTTACAGTGATTGGGTTCAATCTGGATTCTACTGCTTTTTAGCTGTGAACTCTGAGCAAGTTACAGAGAACCTTTAGGAGCCTCAGTTTCGTCATCTGTAAGATGGGGCTAACCATAGCTCCTAACTCCCAGGTTATTGTGAGGATGACATGCTCCTAGTGCATTAGTGGGTGTGTTCTCAGTAAATTAGCTGGTATTGTGCACCTGTTTAATTTGTGAATGTCAAAACTCTAAACAAAGGACTTCCCAAAGTCATCCCCCCTTTCCCCTTAACTCACTTTCTAGAACCAGTTTGTCTTTTCTCAGTCCATCTTCCCTTCTGCCACCAGGGTGAGCTTCCTAAAGCACAGATTTTCCTTGTGCTGTCGCTCTGGCTTGGTGGTCACAGTCCTTCTCCTCTGGCCGCAAACCCACCACACCCACCACTACTCTTCATCCCACGCCCGCGCTCCATCTCAGGCACTGAGCGCTTTCCGGACCTCGGCCATTCCTCACGCTGCTCCTTCTTCCTGGAATGACACCTCATGTCTCACCTTCTCCCCATTATGGCCACCACATTGTCTGCTTTCCCTGATTCCTCCAGTTGGTACGAACTTCTCTTTCCTCCAAACACCCCTAAGCCTCCAGAGGCAGGGGTGTGGGTTTGCATGTGTATCTGGGCCCCGTGACTGACAGACCCGGGGCCTGCCCACCGTTGGCCTTTTGTAAGTTCACGCTCACCTGGACTCCTCTGTGGTGGCTGAGAAGGAGCCTCTGGCCAAGGATCAGGCTGCGAGACTCAGGAGAGGTAATGCTGCCTCTGCTGTCTGAACCATCAGAAGGCAATGGCCAGGCCCTGGAGCCGTGCCAGCCTCCCGCGCTGCGGCCCACATCCTTTCCCTGGCTTTCGTGGCCTGGGTGAGGATGTATGACAGCGGGAAACCTGGGCAGCTCCTGTGCAGGAGACTGCAAGAAGCCAGGGAGGAGAAATGTATTTCTTATAGATCTGGAGGTTGCAATCTGAGATCAAGGTGTCAGCAGGTTGGTTTCTCCTTGAAGCCTCTCTCCGTGGTCACTTTCAGGCAGTGTCCTCACATGGCCTTTCTTCTCTGTGGGTGCACTCCTGATGTCTCTTTTTGTGTCCACATTTCTTCCTTTTATAAGGACACCAGTCAGATTGGATCAGGACCCACCCTAATGGCCTCGTTTTAACTTAATCATCTCTCTAAAGGCCCTATTTCCAAATACAGTCACATTCTGAGGTACTGGGATTAGGACTTCAACATATGACAAAATTCAGTGCATAACAGTGGGTCCCCAAAGGACAGCCAGAATGGCACTGTCCAAAGATGGAGGAGTAGGGGGGACAGATACTCACCATAATTCCTGACTCCCTCTTCACTCAGGCCCCATGCTGAAAGCAGTGAGCACTTTGAGAACCAGAGACAGGAAGGGTCTCATCTAGATAAGTTTAAAAGGAAGAGGCTGGGAGAATCCCAGAATTTCCCAGATAGAATAAGGTACCCCGTGGACTTCCCTGGCGGTCCAGTGGTTAAGACTCTGTGCTTCCACTGCAGGGGGCATGGGTTCGATCCCTGGTTGGGGAACTAAGATCCTGCATGCCATGTGGTGCAGCGCCCCCCTCCCCAAAAAGAATAAGGTACCTTATTCTTATCCTTAGAAGTATCTACCACCAATCCCACCATGACAATAACAGCTCCCATTTATGAGCACTGACTCTGACTCTATGGTTGCCATCGCTTTCACACCATTTTTATGTTTTCCTCTACATTTTGTGGGACTTGGAGCATGTTGTTAAAACTCTGTTTTAAGGTCTTTGTCTGCTCATTACATCATCCCTGTCACTTCAGTGTTTGTTTCTCCTGATGTGTTTTTTTCCCTGGTTACGGGTCACGTCTTCCTGCATCTTTGCACGTCTGGTCATTTTTGGTTGGACGCCAGACATTGTGCACTTGGTATTGCTGGGTGCTGGATTTTACTGTATTCTTTTAAATAGCACTGGATTTTGCTCTGGCGTGCTGTTATGTTACTTGGGCTCAGTTTCATTCTTTTGATCTTGCTTCTAGGCTTTATTATTTACTAGAGCAGCCTTTAGTTTAGGGCTAATGTCGTCCCACTACGAAGGTGTGATCCTTTGGAGGACTCGACTCCACTCTATATCGTGAGGTCTTTCCACCCTGGTTGGAGGGAATACTAACTCCTGTGTGAGCTCTGGAAATTATTCAGGGCCTGCTACTTCCTGGTGTTCTTTCCACAGCCGGCTTCCTAGCATTTCAATCCACCCATGCAGAGTACTCAGAGGCTCAGTGCAGCGCTTCTGCAGGTCTCTGGAATTCTCTCTCTGTGTGGACAGTTCCCTCCTCTTGGGTCCTCTGACCTGCGACTCCTAGCAGCCTCGGGTCTCCTGAACTCAGGTCTGTCCTCTGTGAGTGAGACCCCTGGCTTGCATTAGTTCCCCTTCCTGTGCCGTGGCCCAGAAAATGGCTCCAGGAAGCCACCTGGGAAGCCATAGAACTCACCTCATTCATTTCCCTTCTTCAGGGATCACAGCCCTGCGTCACCTGGAGTCTGATACCTGAAAACCACTGTTTCATCTGGAGGCCCTACGAGTGAAAGCTCTGCTACCATCATCTCATTAAGTCTTCAAGACACTCTAGAAGTCAGATTATCTTAAAAACAAGGGGGGGCTTCCCTGGTGGCACAGTGGTTAAGAATCTGCCTGCCAATGCAGGGATGCAGCCTCTTCCTTTTAAACTTATCTAGATGAGACCCTTCCTGTCTCTGGTTCTGAAAGCGCTCACTGCTTTCGGCATGGGGCCTGAGTGAAGAGGGAGTCAGGAATTATGGTGTGTATCTGTCCCCCCTACTCCTCCATCTTTGGACAGTGCCATTCTGGCTGTCCTTTGGGGACCCACTGTTATGCACTGAATTTTGTCATATGTTGAAGTCCTAATGCAGGGGACACGGGTTCAAGCCCTGGTCCGGGAAGATCCCACATGCCGCGGAACAACTAAGCCCGTGCGCCACAACTACAGTGCCGGTGCTCTAGTGCCTGTGAGCCACAGCTACTGAGCCTACATGCCGCAACTACTGAAGCCTGCACGCCTAGAGCCCATGCTCCGCAACAAGAGAAGTCACCGCAATGAGAAGCCTGTGCACCACAACGAAGAGTAGCCCCTGCTCGCCGCAACCAGGGAAAGCCTGCACACAGCAACGGAGACCCATTGCAGCCAAAAATAAATACATAAAATAAATACATTTATTTTTAAAAACTAAATAAATAATAAAAACGAGGAAACGTAGAGCACCCAGGTAACTTTCCCTGAGTCAGACAGCTGCCAAGGTGTTGGTCATGTGTCTGCCTGACTCTGAGAATGCTACCATGCACTGTCCGGACCCTGAGGGAATCCAGCTTCCAGGGGCAAGGCCTTGACCGTCTCAGGCCTTGCCACCTGGATCCAGGCTCCTTCTATTTCAGGACACTCCCCCTCCCGCAGGTGTCCTGGCCCCCAGCCCCAGAGCTCATTTCTGTGTGTACTCAGTGTGGGAAGGACTGTTTGGTCTGCATTTATATTCACAGTCACATCTGCCCACGAGGCACATTGGGTCAGCAGGCAGCATCCTCTACTGAACAACATATTTGCTCTATGGAGCTGGTTGAAGTTTAACACCAAGGGTCTGCCTTAATGATCTTCACGGAGAATGCAGAGCGGTGCACCTGGGAAATGAGGTAGAACCCGAGTGATTGGAGTGAGGCCAGCCCAGGCTACCGTTTCACAAGCGGCTTTTCAAGTCTCAAGCAATTCCCTTCCCTCAGTTTATTTATTAAAAAATTTCAGGGACTTCCCTGGTGGTCCAGTGGTTAAGACTCCACACTTCCACTGCAGGGTGCATGGGTTCGATCCCTGGTTGGGGAACTAAGATCCCACATGCTGTGTGGCATGGCCCCCCCTCAAAAAAAATTCAAACATATTAAAAAAGTAGAGGGATGAAACACTCATAAACCTATCACCTAGACTGAAGAATTTTGTTTCACTTTTCTTTGTTTTTGCTGCAGTATTTTAAAGTAAATGACAAACTTCTAAACACTGCAGCATGTATCTCTAAAATATAAGGACTTTTCTGATATAACCACAATAATTCTATTATTACACTTAGCAAAATAAATAATTTTAAAATATTATCTACTCTTGGTTCACAGTTAAAATCCTCTCTTGTTAACAACTTTTAGAGTTGGTTTGTTAAAGCAGTACCCAGTCAAGGACTGAATTTCTTATATTTCTTTCTTTTTAAAAATTTATTTATTGTTTATTTATTTATTTTTGGCTGCATCGGGTCTTCGTTGCTGTGTGCGGGCTTTCTCTAGTTGTGGCGAGCAGGGTTAACTCTTCGTTGTGGTGTGAGGGCTTCTCACTGCAGTAGATTCTCTCATTGTGGAGCACGGGTTCCACCAGGGAAGTCCACTTATATTTATTGTCTTTTAAAATCTAGGACAGTTCTTTCCCATCCACCCATTTTTTTCTAATAATACTGACTTGTTGATGACACCAGACCAGTGTCCTACAGAAGAGACTACCTTCTATCTTCATCTGACTGTACAGATATTCCTCAACTTATAGTGGGGTTAGGTCCCAATAAATCCATTGTAAGTTGAAAATATCGTAAGTTGAAGATGTATTTAACACACCTAACTTAACAAAACTCATCGCTTAGCCGAGCCTACCTTAAACGTGCTTAGAATACTCAAGTTATCCTACAGTGGGGCAAAATCATCTAACGCAAAGCCTGTTTTATAAGAAAGTATTGAATATTTCATGTCATTAATTGGATACTGTACTGAAGTGAAACGCAGAATGGTTGGTTGTCTGGATACAGAATGATTGTACATGTATTGGTCATTTCTCCTCCTGATTGCAGGGCTGACTGGGAGCTGTAGCTCCCAGCTGCTGTCCTGTATCAAGAGATAGAATTGGACTGTGTGTCAGTAGCCCAGGAAAATATCAAAATTCAGAATTCGAGGTAAGTTTTATACTGAGTGCACGTCACTTTTGTACCATCCTAAAGTTGAAAAATCTTAAGTCGAACCATCCTAGGTCGAGGACTGTCGGGGGTTCTTGTGATGTCATTTAACCTTTTGCTCAATCTCTATTTTCTGTAAACTGGAATTTAGGTCTAAAGTCTCGAATATACTTTTTTTTTTTTGATTATACTTTTTAGTTCTGCGTGACATTATGTACTGTGACCATATGCCTGGAACACCTGCTACTGGATCAAAGGGGCAGCAACCAGATGCCTCACTGCAGACCCCGTACCTCCTCTTTCAGGTGGCAAACAGTCTGTGGTTAAGCCGCTTGATGAAGTGTGTAAAATCCCTGCATCCCTGTCCTACTCTCGTCTACTCACCACCCTTCCTCGCCAGATAAACGTGTCCCCCTCCCCCATTCACTGTGTCTCTGGTACCTCCACCAGGCAAGATTTTGCTGAATTATCTCTTGAGTTTGCATTGTGAATATGGAAAATTTTTTCAAATTAAAAAAATTAATTTAAATTTTCTTTCTTTTTTTTTTTTTTTTTTTTTTTGCGGTACGCGGGCCTCTCACTGCTGTGGCCTCTCCTGTTGCAGAGCACAGGCTCTGGACGCGCAGGCTCAGCGGCCATGGCTCACGGGCCCAGCCGCTCCGCGGCATGTGGGATCCTCCCGGACCGGGGCACGAACCCGTGTCCCCTGCATCGGCAGGCAGACTCTCAACCACTGCGCCACCAGGGAAGCCCTAAATTTTCTTTTTTAAAAAATATTTATTATTTATTTGGCTGCACCAGGTGTGCGGGCTTCTCATTGCGGTGGCTTCTCGGGTTTCTCACTGTGGTGGCTTCTCTTGCTGTGGAGCATGGGCTCTAGGCGGGCTGGCTTCAGTAGTTGAGGCTCGCGAGCTCTAGAGCGCAGGCTCAGTAGTTGTGGCGCACGGGCTTAGTTGCTCCGCGGCATGTGGGATCTTCCCGGACCAGGGATTGAACCCATGTCCCCTGTATTGGCAGGCAGATTCCCAACCATTGCACCACCAGGGAAGTCCCTGCACGGGATCTTTAGTTGAAGCATGTGAACTCTTAGTTGAGGCATGTGGGATCTAGTTCCCTGACCAGGGATGGAACCCGGGCCCCCTGCATTGGGAGAGCAGAGTCTTAGCCACTGGACCACCTGGGAAGTCCCAATTTTAATTTTCAAAAATTAAAACTGTAATATCAGTTATGCTTTTTCATGGCTCCATCGCAAGATTCTGCCTTATCTGGGGAGGGGGTCACTAGTCTGAACTCCCACTGATGCCTAGGACTGGGGTACTCAGAGCCACAGTGCTCTTGGGCGGGTCACACCTGCAAGCACGGCAGAGATCCAAGTCCTGCGTGATGCCTGGGAGGTATGGCTGAGCTCCGTGGCCCAGCCACGTCAACTCAGGAGTTAAAAATGCCAACTCACCATAACCACCCAGGGCTCGTGGAATTGGAGATGGTGCCAGTCTGGAGCTCAAGCAACCACAGGGCAAGGAGCCAGGGCCCAGACTCGATTTAGAGCCGGAAGATGAGACCACTGTCAGAGTCCGGCAGGGAACGCCAACAAACCTCTCAGAGCTTCAGGGACAGTGGCCAAACATCGCAATAATGGGACCAAAACTTCATTGTCTCCAACACATGGTCTCTGGTCCATCTGGAGTTTTAAAATTCTGATTTAGAGATTTATTTTTATGAGTGTCTTACAAAAGTATACAAATCCCACTCCACATTTATTTATCTATTCAGTGGGTCACCTTTATCAGGGTGAAAGTGGAAACTGCTCTAGAAAATGTTAACCATGATGTTATTAAGCAAAAAACCTGGGGGCAGCATCAGATGAGGAAACCAAGCACAGCTAGAGAATGTCTTACCTGTATAGCAATATCTTCACCCTTGATCCTCAGAAGAGCTGCGTGAGGTTGGTATCATTACCCCTAGTTTATAGGTAGGGCTCTCAGAACCCTAAGGCTTACAAGCAGAAAAGGCTAGAAATGGAAGAACGGTCACACAGCTGGCAATGGCAAGGCCAGGACTCTGAGATGTGCGTGGCTCTCAGGCCCCTGGTCTTTCACTACAATACGCCATCTTCCCCAACATGTAGCCATACAAGCAAAAGTAAAATTGCGCACAAGAGAGATCAGCATCACTAAAATGTTTTCCAGGTTTTCCTTGCAGAATTCCAAGTTCCTAACAAGACCTAGAAGGCCCTTCTACTGCAGGCCCATTTCTTGGCCCTTTTCCCCTGGCTCCCTGTGCTTCAGCCACAGTGTACTAGAAGTTCCTTGAAGGATTTGTGCTCCTTCCCACCCCAGGGCCTTTGCACATGCTGTTCCCTCTGCTAGTCTCTGCTTTTCCTTAAAGTCTTGGCTTTCTCTGTTTTCTCAGGGAAGCCCGTCCTGATTTGGAGTCGGTCAGGCCGACATGTCATT
This sequence comes from Monodon monoceros, assembly GCF_005190385.1. Taxonomy (NCBI): domain Eukaryota; kingdom Metazoa; phylum Chordata; class Mammalia; order Artiodactyla; family Monodontidae; genus Monodon; species Monodon monoceros. Next base: position 76,956,513 of record NW_021703781.1, read on the forward strand.
TGTCTCAGAGTGCCCTACTTCTCCTGTACAGCACTTTCACTGTGCTTCTCCTTCAAGGCTCCGAGTCACCAGGCCACGGGTTCAGGGCCTGAGCTCCTGAGGTTTCTAATTTCTACAGGAGGTTTTAAGTGTGTACATGAGGTTGTGTGTGATTGGAGCTCAGTCTCCTTCCTTCTGTGGGACCTAAGTTCCTTATCAGTAAAACAGGGCCTGCAACTTTCTATAAATCAGTGGTTGATGTCCGTGAACTCTCAAGTCATACATTATCGTCTGTACGTAGGAGGTTGCCTCTCAGCCACCCAAACTGACAAGCTCTTAGGGCATTCTCAAGTGTTTAATTAATTTATATTCTGGGTGGAACGTTGAGATTTCCCTGTCTCAAAGTGGTCCCAAGGACAGGCGACGGGCATTCTCTACAGCAGAATGGTGGCCTTCCTGGCCTTTCCTAGGCCCTACCAGCCCCTTCCCCAGCTCTGCCATCCAGCGCTGTCCCTACCCCACGGGGCTTTCCAATCTTTTCTACCTTCCTTCGTCCAATCCTTGAAGGCTTTCAGGCCTACTGCCTTGTCACTGGCTCTTGGGGTCATGAGGAGGCGACCAGCCAGTTAATATTCCATGACACCAAATTTACTCCATTTTGTGGGCTGTCTTCATTCTGAAGCTGTCTCATTCCTCCTTTTCTTGGTTTTGACCTATTCTTTTCTGAAATTATGGTAAAAATAACTGTGTGTGTGTGTGTTGTTGTAAGTTTTTCCTTGGAGAAATCTGAAACCCCATCTTCTACTGCTGTGGAAAACACAACAGTCTGAGAACTCGTACAGGGTGAAGAGCACGTTCCTAAGAGGCCAGCGTGTCTGCTCCAGACCAGGCCTGGGGGTTCCTCTCCAGGTCAGCATCTCTTCCCCTCTTTCCCCACTTCACAGACCTTGAGTCCTACTCAGCTAGCAGAAGTTTCTGGGGGCCCAAGGAGGCTGAGGTCTCTGGGCCCCAGCGGGGCCTTGCCTGCCTTTCCCTCTTGGCCTCTCCGGGTAAATGCACTCATTCCACACTCCAGCAAGAGGTCACCTTCCCGGTAAGCGCTCCCTGCCCAGCACTGCACCATCTCCTGCCACCAGCCTTGGGTGTCCCTGCTCAAGCACTAGGAGCCGACCCACCTCTTGTTATTCTGCTCATCACCTCCCCACCCCTGGCTTGGCTAGTGTGGTGCTCCTAGCGCACCCTGGCACTGGGTAGGTGCTCAGTTAATGGTTGTCAAATGAATGAATGAACCACGTGCTCTGGGAAGGCTCCTCCCAGGGAACCTGCGGGTTTGCTCGGCTCCAGGCCTCTCCCCCCAAAGCGGAAACTGAGTTGGGGACATCACATCACCGCGCGCCAGTCTAACCAGGGGCTGTTGCAAGCCACAAGCTTCACAAATTGCCAAGAATCCCCCTGCCCACCTGCCGGCCAGGGCGCACCCCTCTGAGAGGGGTGTATGACATCCAGCCCCCGGGAGAGCTCCGTGGACAAGGGGGAGACGACGCCCCCGCGGGGCTGCTCCTCGGGGGGTGGGGTCGCGGGCCATGGCCCCCCGCCCGCCGCCGTCCCGCCTCCCGCCGGCGCTCCCGGCCTTTCCCATCCGGCCCGCGACGCTCCGCCCGCCCCGCCCCACATGACACCGCCTCCGCCGCAAACTTTTTCCACCCCATCCTGTCGCGGCTCGAAAGGAATGGAAAATGGCGGCCTAGGCGCGGAGTTTCCTGGCGGAGCGGCGGCGGCGGCCTGGGCGCCGGGACGCGGGCGGCGGCATGACGCGCTGGGTGCCCACCAAGCGGGAGGAGAAATACGGCGTGGGTGAGCACCTCCCGCGCGCCGCGCTCCGGGCCGGCGGGGCGGGGCGGGGGCGCCCGGGAGCCTGTTGCCGGCGGCCCGGGCGGCGCGGGCGGGACGCGGAGGGGCCGCGGAGGCCGGGAACCCGCGTCCCCGCCCTGCCCGCCTGAGGGTCCGTCTGCGGGCACTGCCCCCTCGGACCCCGGGCGCACGCTGTTCCCGCGCCCGCTCCGGAGCCCGCGCGAGCCGGGCCGGGGACACGCGGGGGTGGGGGGAGGCTTGTGTCACTTCCCGAGGGTGTCCCCTCCGACATCCAGCTCTCGGGCGGGCACCCCGGCGGCGGAGCCTTCCAGCCCCCGGGGCTGTCCCCGACGCCTCGACCCCAGCTGGGCAGGGCCGGGCCGGGCCGGGCCGGGAGGCCCCGGCGGCATTGTTCGGCCGCGCCTTTTTGCTTTTCGGATGAAGTTGTGGTCAGTGTCTGCGGCTCCGGGCGGACAGTTTCAAGTTGCAGCGACCAGAGCGAAGAACTGTGCTCTCCCCCGGTGGGAGGTGGCGTGTGCGACCGGGGCTGGGCGATCGCGCCGCCTGCCGCTCGGTGGTCCTGCCCTGGACGGCGCGGGACCCTCGGAGACCAGCGGCCGAGCGCTCCGGGGTCCCCGGCGCCTGGAGCGGGTTGCGAAGGGCGGGGCCTGTTTTGGCTCCGCTGTTCTTTGTCGCTTCCTGGGGGGAGTAGGGAGGGTCGGCTGCAAGTTTACGTTTCGGACCAAGTACACATTCCAGAGTCGGAGGCTCTCCTTAGTGGCAAAGCAAGCAGCCCCCCAGGCCCCGTGCGCCCTGCCGCCCTCCTGGCGGGGGTTGGTAGCCTGGCCTGCGGAGGCCTGTGGGTGCTTGCCTTCTCTTAACTTGCGCACCGGAGGCTCTGTCTGGGCCCGCGGCGGGTCTCCCCCTCCGCACGGCTTCTCAGTTGGCTTCAGTCCCTCTTTCCTCCTGCTCCGCGATCCAGAGGCGTCCTTGACCACCTCTTCAGCCAGGCTGCACTCTGCCTGACTTGGAAGGCCTTTTGTAGCCTTGGCTTCCTCTCCGAAGCCAGGTGGTGCCCTCCTGGGGTTCCAGACCCGGCGGCCCGCCCCGCCCCGCCCTCCCGACCCTGAGCCTTTGCGGGGAGCAGCCCACTCCCACTGCTGGTGTGGTTCGGCCCTCCCACTTTGGGGAAGCCTGGGTGGTTCTGCTCCCAGGGCTCTCTCTTTTCTTTCTGTGATGCTTCTGTTAGATGCCAGGGACGTAGAGTGGAGCTGGCCTGGACATTGGGACGGTTGTAGGTCCCCTCTGGGCCCGCAGGGGCTTGTTGCACAGGTGGCGCTGCTTCAGGACCACTGTGGCTTAATTCCCTTCCCTCCCCTGTTTTAGAGATGAGGCCTCCGAGGCTCAGGCACATCTACAAAGGCCAGTAGCAGAGCTGGACTTCCGAGTGCAGCTGAGTTTGTAAGCAGCGTCCTGTGGCCATTCAGGTGGTTTCAGCCCCGAGAGAAAGGTCCTCATCGATCCACATTGGATGAGGGAGGTTTGGATGTGCAGATTCCTGCTGGATCAACTTCGGGTGTGGGGCGGCATTGGGGGGGGGCGTCTGGGCTGCAGTGAGCCTGCTGGGATGCTGTGTGTGAGGGGAGGGCTGAGGGCAGACCCTCAGGGAACGCAGTGCTTAGAGATGGAAGAGAAGCTGGAGCCCTGGGGAGAGGCGGGGGCCAGGCGGGGGCAGCAGAGCCCAGCACTCCAGCTCAGGACTTGCCCTCTCAGTCCTGTGTGGTGGGGACTGCTGTCCCTCCCACTTCTCAGAGGCAAAAGACAGACTAGCGCCACTAGTAAGTGCTCCATCCTGAAACTGAACCCTGGTGGTGGCTCTAGAGTTCATGGTCACCCCACCGTGCTCACCAGGAGATGGGTGAGGGACCTCTCTTTAAGGTCGCTTTGATACCCTTGGCTCCCAGGGTGACCTGGATGGTGTCAGTGAGAACCCTGGAGGTGTCCATACCTGTGGAGTGACTTGTGTCTCATGACCAAAGGGAACATTCACAAGTAGAGACCCACAAGCAGGGTCTCCCCGCTGGGGAGGCAGCTGTGAGCATGAACGTGGTTGTGTCCTTCCCACGGTAAGTCACATGCCTTCCAGAAGCTTTGCTAGCACTCACGGCAGTGCCTTCTAACATCACACCTTTGGCTAATACTTTGGTTTTAGGAAAACTCCAAGTTGAAAAGTTTCCAGAGAAGAAGAGTATCCTGGAGGTTTTGGAACAAGTTCTGGGAAGAATGTGAGTGGTGGTCAGGCAGGGGAGATGGGAGGGGGTCGTCCTGCCTAGTTTCACCAGGTGGAGAGGACGAGACAGCACAACTCTTTCAGCAGCAGGAGGAACTTTAAATAACTGGACCCCCTGTCGGGGAGGGCGCGCAGGCCTAGAGCTCGTAGAGTTCCCGATTTGGGGCAGGGGAAGCCTAGGGCGCTTGAGTCAGGCTGCCCTCCTGTCTGGGAGTTTGCCTGGGGAGGATCCCGCTGGTTCTCAGGGAGTGGGCTGGCTAGGAAGATGTAAGTGTTGGATGTAGGGATTCATTTCCACGAGTTTAATTCCTCTTTCTGCCGAAGGAAAAATGACTGGAGATCCCCTTTACCAACCACAGCGTTTTTTGGGGGGAGCCTCACAACAGGACTGTGTTTCCCTAGATGGGCCCTGGTGGGTCTGTGGGCGGCCAGGCTTCCACCCGGCCAGTGACTTGGCCCCTGAATGAATCACGAGGGGAGAGAAAATGGTAAAACTCCATCTCATTTGGAAACATGAATCACAGCTCATTGTTTGCAAGTACTTAGAATCTGTTAGAAGCATTGTTTGTAAATGAGACACTTCAGTTATTTATTTACTTTGTGGAATCCGGAAAGGAGTAAACAGCTGATCTGTTGCCTGCTCAGCAAAGGCAGGAAACTGCTGGTGGCCCCCCCCCCCCCCCCCCGCATTCATGGTGCGGGGGATGGGTCACCTGTGAAATTGACCAGCCTGTTAATTTCTCCCCTTGGGCTTGAGTTTGGTGGGTCAGTTTTTACAGACCTGGGTTATTAACACGGACATGAACTTTGACCTAGCTGTCACACTGAGGGGTTGGACCAGATGAACTTTCCCATCATCCCCCAACTAGGCAGAGTCAAAACGTCCCAACACCAGTAAAATTGTGTTCATGGGGATCCTGTTCTTCAGATGAGGTGAAAAGATGCAGCCGTCACATCTGAGGCTGGCGTGCTCACGTCTCAGTGACGGCACAGAAGGCAGAATAACGGCCCCCCAAGTGTCCAGGATGCGTGAATGTGGTGTGTGACACGGCAGAAGGGACTTGGCAGATGAGATCACGGCTGTGAACCCGAGGTGCAGAGATGGTCCCGGGTTAGCCACGTGGGCCCCCAAAGCAGAGGACTTTCTTTGTCTGCTCGCACAAGAGAGATTCGGCAGAAGTGGAGTCAGAGCGATTCCGAGCCTGGGAGGGTTCCATGCCCGGATGCTGGCCCGGAGATGTCGATGTCCACTTGCTACCAGGCAGAGGCCTCAGGGAGCTGAGGTTGGCCCCAGCTGACAGCCAGCAGGGAAATGGGGACCTCAATCCTGCAATTATAGCTGGATTCTGCCAGCACCCCTGAATAAGCCTGGAAACATTCATCCTTGAGCCTCCTGTGGATTGCAGCCGGCCAGCACCTTGACTTTGAGACCTAGAGCCACTGGGTGTCTGACCTGGAGCACAGTGAGATAATGAATGCAGGTGGTTTTCCACTGCCAAGGGTGTGATGATTTGTTATGGCAGCAATAGAACAGGAATGGAGGTGGTGTGGAGAGCAGCCTGGGCGAGACTACGGTTCTCTTTCCACCCTTTAGCTTTGCTGGAGGCAGATTGAACGAACACCAGTGACCTCAGCGTGCCCTTCACTCTCCACTCCAGGCAAACCTCAAAAAGGGGATGTGGGCACTGGCACCGAGACATCTTTAACTTCTGGCTCTTAATTGTTATGTGGCCCTTGAGCAAGTTATTCCTGCTTTCTTAGCCTCAGTTTCCTCATCTGGAAAGTGGACCCAAGCCTGCCTACTGCAAAGACCGGTGGGGATTCACTGGGATAATGTCCTCAGAGCACAAAGCCCTGAGATCAGCGTTGGCGATAAGCCAGGTACGCCATGGAGCGGTGCTTTTAGTAATTTTTTATTTAATAAAGCTTAGTTTAGAAATGTAGTGACAAGTGATTTCCTGTTTGGATTTGACAGTCACGGTGGCTGGAGGGATGCTTCTCTTCCAAACTTGTTGTCTTAATGGTGTGTTTTGCCCCCATATTAGGGGGATGTGACATCTTGCTTGGTGTTAGGGATTGTGACGTGTGTATTCAGATTAGCCCTGCGTGATGATAATTGCTAGGAATGGTGTAATATCCAGTAAATTTGGGAGTGTGAGAGTTGCTGAGAGGTCCTCTTTGTTGCTTAGAGTAGCAAGCAAGCTGCTACTTTGGGGGAAGAAAAATTTGATTTGATTGTAAGTAAATAGAAATGCAGACATTTTCATTCATTGGAGTTGCAGAAAAATGAAATTAAGGCATATTATATTTCTACAAACCTGATTTTACTTTGGAAACACTATAAACATTTTAAATTTATTGTAGTGCCACTGTTGGCCCAGAATATCAGACGTCTTATCAGGATTGTCTTAGCGGGTGTGAATGGTTCTTTCTCTTGTTCTTTTGCGACCTCAGAGGATGCAGGTAGTCCAGACACGGAGAAAGAAACAGGCAGTTGTGAGTCCTGTGCTGGGTACAGCTGAGGAGCCACAGTGCCCGAGGGCATCTGCCATCTCTCTGTCTCTCCTCTCTTTTTCTCTTTCTTCCCTTCTTCCCTTTCCCCCTTGTTCTTTCCTTCGTTTCACTCCTTGCTCTCCCTTTTTTTCTTCATTAACTTTGAATTTTCAGATAATTACAGACCCAACAGTTGTAAGAAATAGTACAGAGAGACCCTGTGTACCCGCTACAATTTTTCCCCAAGGTTATATCTTGCAAAACTGCAACACACGGTATCAGAACCCGGATATTGACATTGAAGAAGATACAGAACATTTCCATCATCCCAAGGACCCCTCCTGCCCTTTTGTTGCCAAACCCACCTCCCTCTGCCCTTCCGCATCCTCCCTGGCAACCATTAATCTGTTCTCCATTTCTATAATTTTGTAATTTCAAGAACGTTACATGAATGGGGTCTTGCAGTATGTAACCTTTTTGGATTGCCTTTTCTTGCTGAACATAATTCTCAGGAGAGTCATCAGGTTGCTGTGTGTATCCATGGTTTGAAGGATGTCTGGGTTTTGGCTGTTACTAGTAAAGCTGCTGTGAACATTCACACACAGGTTTTTGTGTGAATGGAAGTCTTCGTCTTCTGGGATAAGTGCCTAGGAATGCAGTTGTTGAATGGAAAGGTAGTTTGGCTTTTTAAGAAACTCCCAAACTTTTCCCGAGCGGCTGTGCCATTTTATGTTCCCACCAGCCGTGTGTGTGTGTGTGTGTGTGTGTGTGTGTGTGTGTGTGTGTGAGAGAGAGAGAGAGAGAGAGAGAGAGAGAAGAGAGAGAGAGAGAGAGAGAGAGAGAGATCCAGTTTCTCCGCATCCTAGTTGACATTTGCTCTCGTCCCCTGCATCGGCAGGCCAACTCCCAACCACTGCGCCACCAGGGAAGCCCTCATCAAAAACTTTATCAGCCTTTATCCTGGCCTGTTTGCTGTTTACAGTCGCTGCTGCCTTTCCTCAAGAGTGTGATACACAATTTAGATGCCATCTTGCTGATTTTGTTTAACTTACACGGATACGTTAGGTATACTTTTAGGTATAAATGTAACTATTGTGATTTCCGTCCTGAATTAGGGTTGCCTAGCTGCTGTAAACAAACAGCCCCACCGTTTCACTGGCTTCATACAATGAACGTTCCTTTTTCCTTCACGTCACAGACCACGTGGCTGGTGGGGAGCGGCCCGGGAGCTCTGTTCCATCAGGTCATTCAGGGACCAGGGTGTCTTCTATCCTGTGGCTCTGCCCCCTGCCAGGATCTTGGGCTCCTTGCCTTTTAATTTGGGGGTGGGGGAAAGAAAGAGATGAAGGCTAGTTCACAGGAGATTTCTTCCCTGCCAGGGCTGGAGGTGGTGCCATCCTTCTGGTCACATTCTTTTGTTTAGAGCTCCGTCCCTGGCCAGCGTGTGGGATCCAGAAATGTAGTCTTGCTGTGTGCCCTGCAGGAGGCTGATGTGGAGCTCCTGCGTGTGTTTTCCATTGATCAGCAAGAGCTGTGATGGACCGGTTAGCAACATGGGCATTGAGCCAGGGGTTGTAAGATCTCATACCTTTTAGTCCCTGAGAATCCTTTGGCGGAACAGATGGCCAGACCCCTACAGAGATGTGAAGAGATGTGAACGGGGACAGATGCCGCCTTTTTCTTTGAGGTATATTCCACTACTTATGTCCCGTAGATTTCAGGATGTTCTTTGCTGTGTACTTAATCCAGATGGCTGCTGGGGTCAGGGGAGTGGACCCTTTAGCATAAGGAAAGCTCTCTAAATTGGTCATCTTCGTATTTGTCGGCAGTTCCTATTCTCACCACCCTAAAATGTATGCAGCACCCCAGACCCCATTCCTGGGTCTGTTGAATTCTTTTGACCTCAGAAGATGGTTACTAAAGCCTGCTAGTGAAAACTGTGTCTGCTTCTAAGCGTTAGCCTTTGTTTCTTTGTTAGAATGGAGTCTTCATTTTCTTTTTTAATAATTGAAGTACAGTTGATTTACAATGTTGTGTTAGTTTCAGGTGTACAGCAAAGTGATTCAGTTAATATATATATATAATATATTTATAGAAATAAAGATATATTCTTTTTCAGATTCTTTTCCATTATAGTTTATTACAAGGTGTTGAATATAGTTCCCTGTGCTATACAGTAGGTACTTGCTACTTATCTGTTATATATATAATAGTTTGTATCTGCTAATCCCAAGCTCCTAGTTTATCCACCCCCTGCCCCCCTTTCCCCTTTGGCAACCATAAGTTTGTTTTCTATGCCTGTGAGTCTGTTTCTGTTTTGTAAATAAGTTCATTTGTATCACTTTTTAGATTCCATATATAAGTGATAATATGATATTTGTCTTTCTCTGTCTGACTTATTTCACTTAGTATAATCTCTAGGTCCATCCATGTTGCTGCAAATGGCATTATTTCATTCTTTTCTATGGCTGAGTAGTATTCCATTGTATATATGTACCACCCCTTCTTTATCCATTCATCTGTCGATGGACCTTTAGGTTGTTTCCATGTCTTGGCTGTTGTGAACAGCGCTGCAATGAACGAACCTTCATTTTCTGAAATAGCATTTGACTTTATGACCAGGCAGGCACTGAAAAAGGCTGTAAGGGTAAATCAGTCAGAACTGCAGTAACTTCAAGTGATGTGAGGGGACTTGATGGCGTGGGATTTTAAAGAGCGCTGGACCAGGAGCCAGAAGGCCTGGAGTCCAGGCCTGGGTGCAGCACTTAGTGCCACCTTACTGACCTCCCCAACCTCAGGCCCTGCACGGGGCCCTGGGAGAGTCCCAGAGCCTGTGCTCACCTCTCAGCTGCCCGCGAGGAGCTACAGGGATCACGTGTGCGGGAGAGCTTGCAGCCAGAAAAAGTACCGCTCGGATTCGCTTACTGTGTGGGTGTTAACTTTCTATAGAGAAAACACGCAATTTCTGGTGATGGTTTTCTTGACTTTTGATTGGAAGAGGGCAGTGTGGCCTCGTGAGCTTTCCTTTTCCTAAAGTTTGCTAATTTTTATTTTATTTGTTACAGACAAGTTGTCTGGCGATGGACTGGCATCGTGGGCAGGTGAGCATTCTGAATGAGCTGCTCACCTGGGCAGTTGAACCTGCGTGTAGGTAGAGAGGAGGAGTGATGGAGTGATGGCGTAATTGTGTCCCAGCTTCAGGGATGAGCACAGTGGTCCTCAACCACAGGGAATTAGCCATAGAAGAAAATGGTGCCTTCAGACAACCCCTTCCTCCCTCCCTCCCTCCCCCCCACCTTCCTGTTTACTTGACAGCTTTGTTCCTAGACCTCGAGGATCCAGAGACACCCCATGTCTCATCTCCGCTGGATTTTTGCCATTAAGTGAATTACTCAAAACTCTGCGGCGTTCGGCACTTTGGGGTTTGCAGGCATGTGGATCTGTTCGGTTCTTTTTTCACGTTCAGTTTGTCTTCTGAGAGTGTGTCCTCCATCCCAGCTCTCGAGGTCTCTGATCAGACTCCCGAGACCATGGTGGCTGCCGCCTCCTTGGCAAGGGCATCCTTTAAAACGCCCCTCCCGGCCTTCTTGGCCCCCTTTCCTGCTGCACTCCTGTCCCACCGGCTGCCTGGCTGGTCCCAGGTCACGGTCTGCAGTTTCCTGCCTCAGCTCCATAGGGTCTGTGCCAGATCCGGCTCATTCCCCCCTCCCGGCATTGCTGGGCTGCCGAGCCCTTCCGGAATTGACCGTCCCCTGTGTTGCCAACCTCGGGCTGCGGGACACTGTTGTGTGAGGGCTAAGGCCCCAGGGAGAATGGTCCTCAGTCCCCAGGGCCTGGGAGTCTTGAGGGACAAGGGAGGGGAGTGGTGGAGAGAGCGTGGGGAGGGGGCAAGCGGGCCCTGGGGTCAGGGAGTCAGGATTGAGGAGACCAGAGGCCAGCCTCCCCCAGATCTCACAGCACTCTGGTTTCCCTTCTTAATTTCATCAGCCAGAGTCTCGTACAGATTTGGCTGATAGAGCAGTGGTGCCCAGCAAGGGGTCCTGAGCAGCTGGCCTGAATATGGGGGAGGGAACCTGTCTAAGACTCAGTGCCTTGTCCCTCTAATATTCAGCGACATCCCTGCAAAGAAGGTACTTTGAGTGGAGGCTGCCCGGTCTAGGACCATAGTGCTGGGTCGGGATGCCCCTGGGCCTCTGAAGCCCGTCTGCCCCAGTTTTACTCACTTGTCGACCATGGATGACAGTAGTTTCTGCCTCACAGAGTTGCTCAAGGGTTAAATGGGCGAATTCATGTAAAGCAGGTTTTCTTGACCTGTGTACTAGTGGCATTCTGGGTTGGATGTTTTTTGGTCACGGGGGGCAGCCCTGTGTACTGTGGGTACTTGGCAGCATCCCTGACCTCCATCCACTAGATCCCACTAGCAATCCTCTCCCTTCAGCGGTGCCAACCCAAAATAGGTCCAGACATTGCCACCTGTCCCCCTGGGGGCCAGATGGCTCCCACTGGTGTCAATAAAGTGCTGGGAGTCACCCCCAACTCCTAGTCAGCACTCTGTAGTTGTTTACTGTAGTATTGTGACTGTGTTGTTAGAAGCAAAGTCTTTGCCGCATATTTGGGAGGGAAAGTTAGAAACCTGCAGGACTTGTTTCCCGCGGGGTGTGCTTTGGGCAAGGGGACTTGGAGGAGGAAGCCTAAGGGGGTTGGGGGAGGGGTTAGCGGGGCACCTGGGCTGTCTAAGGATGTTCAGGAGACAGCTATGTTTCTTCTTTCCGAGAGACAAACAGCAGTTTTGAGGTCATGTCCTGGGAAAAATGCACAGATTACCAGGGGAATTATGGTCCATCCCCAACATTCTGTCTAAGAAATATCATTCAGGCTGCCCACAGACCTTCATAAATACGGGAGGTCAGGCATTCGCTCTTGGAGTTTTATTTGCTGGAATAAAGGCACTTATCAAGACTCCATTTCCCCCCCCCCCAAATAATAACTTATTTTCTTGAACATAATTGGCTTAACCAGGGGCAAATAATGATGTAGCAGGAGGGAAATGTGATTATTTTTCTTCCAAATTGATGTGCTTCTATTAACTTCACAAGATTAATTTTCAAGTCCTTCTAACAACATCATGTGTGTTCTACTGCCCATTTTTCAAAGGTAAGAATGCGTTTTGGTCCTCCAGGCGCTGTGACCAGGCTGCCAAGTTTCTTCAGATGGTTCTTGGGGGGTATTGCTTTGAGGATCAGCCTGGAGAGGCCAGGGCGAGGGAGAGGTGGGGACGGGAACCCCTACTGGGGACTCCCGCGTATAACAGGGAAGAGAGCTTCCTTTGGTTGATCTCACTGATGGCTGGTGGTGTTTCCATACTGAAGTTCTGGCACATCCTACCCTGTGTGTTCTGGCGGTGCCACAGTGCCTTTGTGCATGCTCTTCTGGCTGCCTGGAAATGCCCTTTGTTTATCTTCCATCTGTCAAGCTTTTCCAGGCTCAGCTCAACTTGTAAACCTTTCTTTTTTTTAATTTAATTTATTTTATTGAAGTGTAGTTGTTTTGTTTTGGTTTGGCCACACCACGAGGCGTGTGGGATTTTAGTTCCCTGACCAGGGATCGAACCCATACCCCCTGCAGTGGACCGCCAGGCAAGTCCCACAGTGTAGTTGATTTACAGTGTTGTGTTAATTTCTGCTGTACATCAAAGTGATTCAGTTATACCTATATACATTCTTCTTCATATTCTTTTCCATTATAGTTTATCATAGGATATTGAATATAGTTCAATATACCATATACTGCTATACAGTAGGACCTTGTTGTTTATCCATTCTATATATGATAATCCCGAACAGCCAGTCCATCCCTTCCCCACCTCCCCTCCCCCTTGGCAACCACAAGCCTGTTCTCTATGCCTGTGAGTCTGTTTCTGTTTTGTCAATAAGTTCATTTGCGTCATATTTTGGAGTCCACATGTAGGTGATATCATATGATACTGTCTTTCTCTGTGTGACTTACTTCCCTTAATATGATAATCTCCATCTGTGTTACTGCAAATGGCACTATTTCATTCCTTTTTACGGCTGAGTAGTATTCCATCGTATATACAGACCACATCTTCTTTATCCATTCGTCTGTCAGCGGACACTTAGGTTGTTTCCATATCTTGGCGATTGTAAATCATGCTTCTGTGAACATTGGGGTGCAGGCATCTTTTTGAATTAGAATTTTCTTCGGATACATGCCCGGAAGTGGGATTGCTGGATTATATGGCAACTCTATTTTCAGTTTTTTGAGGAATCGCCATACTTTTTTCCATTTACATCCCCACCAACAGTGTAGGAAGTCAACTGGCCAGTCTTCCTTGATTCACCCGGCTGCACGAGGGGCCCTTCTGCAGGCTGCTCTCTGCAGTTCCGTAACATGCTTCTGTCTGTGGGCGCCGTTGGTGGACTCCTCCTTCATGTCCCCTGCTGGACAGAGGGCCCCTGGGACAAGGGCTGAGTTGTGTTCCTTCCTCTGTTCCCTGCACCTGTGTGGTCCCTGGCACATCTTGTTGAGTGAAGGTGAAGGGACAGCTAGAGTTCATCTCGGCAAAGTATCAGGAGCTAATTTGAAAGCTGTGAGTGTGTGTATCTAGGTTATTACAAAATATTGAGTATAGTTCCCTGTGCCATGCAGTAGGTCCTTGTTGGTTCTCTATTTTATTTTTATTTAATTAGTTAATTCATTGATTAATTTATTTTGGCCGCCCTGCTCGGCATGCGGGATCTTAGTTCCCCAACCCAGGATCGAACCTGCGCCCCCTGCAGTGGGAGCCTGGAGTCTTAACCACTGGACTGCCAGGGAAGTCCTGATTATATCTATGTTATATATAGTAATTGCTAGACTCTTAAAGCCAAAAGCACAACATTGTCTTGGTTTTCTAATTGAAGGACCAGGGCTGTGAGGGTAGAGCTGGGCTGGGATCCTCTGTGGCAGGCCCCCTTAGAGCTTTAATGAACACAAGAGGCCTCGGAAGTGCTGGGAGTGGGGGAGGGGCAGGGAACCTTGAGGGAAAGGTTAAAACCAGTGATGCAACAGAAATCCAATTCTGTAGGATTCCTGCCTCTTCAACCGTGTGTTGCCTCCAGTTGAAAAGAAAATAAAACCTCCATTTTACAGTTTTCACCTGACCAGTAGTTACCAGTGGGGACCATGTGTGATCAAGGGCTCGAAAACATTTGCACAATTTCCCTCTTCGACCGCTGTGATTTACAGGCAGGCACTTAAAGGTGGGATTAACGTGGAATGAGCCTTCAGAGTGAAGAATCTAAGTGCCTGGGAATAAAGTAGCGGATAAAAGTGTTTCTTAAGGACAGAGTTTTAATAATCATGGCATAAATAGTATAGCAGTAGTTACTTACATTTTTGAAGTCGATATTTTATTCACCTGTCAAAGTCTGCCACTTACCTGCAAATACATGCAGCGGCTTTGCAAACGTGCTTTAAATGTGTCAGCCTACAAGTTTTGGACCAGCTTATAAAATTTTCATTGGGCTTCCCGCCTTTGTCACTGACTTAATGATGATTCCTCTCGTGGCTGGCATTGCATCACAGCTGGAAGAAATGGAATGGTGGTGTTGAATCTTGTTTTCATTTTTTTATGAACACTTCTTGTCTCATACAGGCCACCTTGCTGGGCAGTGGGCCATTTGCCCTCTGCTTATGCTCTAAAATACTTTTAATTATGCGCACGCGCACACACACACACACACACACACACACGCGCGCGCACACACACACACACACACACACACACACAGCTGGCTGAAATCCTGGCATTACCTGGTCCAGCTTCTCCACTTTACTCTTCTTCTTACCTTTTCTTACCGCTCGGGATTCATGGGTACATTTCTAAACATAAACACGTGGCAGAGTATATGTGTCATAGCTGCACCCATATGGACAACCGAAAACCTCGAAGGGCAGGAGAGACCAAATGAAGTGATGTTATTAGAAAACCTTTCATGGGACCCTTCTAGAGCAGGGATGCTTCCAATTTCTTCCTTTTCTGAGATGACAAGTGGAGGGAATACCCAAAAGTTCAAGTAGAGATGACTTTTTTTTTAATTGAAGTATAGTTGATTTACAATGTTGTGTTAGTTTCAGGTGTACAGCACAGTGATTTAGTTTATATATATATAATATATAAAGTATATATATATAATATATATAAATATATATATAGAATATATATGGGACTTCCCTGGTGGCGCAGTGGTTAAGAATCCTCCTGCCAATGCGGGGGACACGGGTTCGAGCCCTGGTCCGGGAAGATTCCACATGCCACAGAGCAACTAAGCCCGTGCGCCACAGCTGCTGAGCCTGTGCTCTAGAGCCTGCGAGTCACAACTACTGAGCCTGCATTCCTGGAGCCTGTGCTCCGCAACGAGAGAAGCCACCGTGATGAGAAGCCTGTGCGCCGCAACGAAGAGTAGCCCCTGCTTGCTGCAACTAGGGAAAACCCACATGCAGCAATGAAGACCCAAGGCAACGAAAAATAAATAAAATTGATTCTTTTTTTTTTGAATCACTTGGCTTTTCTTTTTTTTTAAAATTTATTTTATTTTTGGCTGTGTTGTGTCTTCGTTGCTGCGCGCGGGCTTTTCTCTGGATGCGGCGAGCAGGGGCTACTCTTCATTGTGGTGCACAGGCTTCTCATCGCGGTGGCTTCTCTTGTTGCAGAGCACGGGCTCTAGCTGCGCAGGCTTCAGTAGTTGTGGCTCGCGGGCTCTAGAGCACAGGCTCAGTAGTTGTGGCGCACGGGCTTAGTTGCACCGCGGCATGTGGGATCTTCCCAGACCAGGGCTCGAACCCGTGTCTCCTGCATTGGCGGGCGGATTCTTAACCACTGCGCCACCAGGGAAGCCCAATAAAATTGATTCTTAAAAAAAAAAAAAAGAATATATAAAAGAATATATTTATTCTTTTTCAGATTCTTTTCCATTATAGGTTATTACAAGATATTGAGTATAGTTCCCTGTGCTATACAGTAGGTCCTTATCGTTTATTTTATATGTAGTATCGTGTATCTGTTAATTCCAAATTCCTAATTTATCCCCTGCCCCCCGCCCCCCCACACACTACCCCTTAGTACAGATCACTCTTAACAGTGGAATGAGATTTTCTTAAACTGCCACTTCTGGTGACTGAAATGAGCGCCATCTTTATCACAGAAGTCACGGAGAGCCCAGGAGTTGGAGGGGATGGCTGACCTTGCTCTGGAGTACCGGCCTTATCAGAGGAGCTGTCCCGTGACATCAGCGGGGAGCTCCGTGACTGGAATCAAATACTGTGGCAGTTTAATTAATTATTTAATTAATCAGTCTATCTGTTTATTCATTTATTTATTTTTCAAGCTTTATTAAGATATAGCTGACATGCAGCGCTGTATAAGTTTCAGGTGTACAGCGTAATGATCTGACTTACATCGTGAAATGATTATCACAGTAAGTTTAGTGAACACCCGACATGTCGTATAGATACAACATTAAAGAAAAAAAAAATTTCCTGGTGATGAGAACTCTTAGGATTTACTCTCAGCCACTTTCATGTATCACATACAACAGTGCTAATTATATTCATCATGTTGTACATTCCATCCCTGGTACTTATTTATCTTATAGCTGGAAGTCTACCTTTTGACCGCCTTCCTCCAATCCCCCTCCTGCACCCCTCCACCTCTGTGGCAATTTTAAGTCAAAGGTTAAAAAGTCATTGGTGACCAGTGGCAGCCCTGGGAGCGTGAAGGCCTTCCGAGGATTGGGGGCCTGGGCAGTGCTGATGTGACTGTCCTGTGTCTGACCAGGCTGGGTGCCCTCTGGGGGAGCCGTCAGGGAGGCTGTGTGCCTGTAGCTGTTAGAATCCTACCACGCAGGACTAGTAAAATGGAAAACCTCCCAGAGGGGCTCTCTCTCGGCAGGGATGTGATGTGGGGTGTGTCTGGTGTGTGGGTGTGTGTGTGTGTGTGTGTGTGTGGAGGCTGGGCGGTTGAACTAGGTAACAATGAGATTCTTCCATCCCCGAAATCGAGCCCATGGGGGAGGCACTTGGCATGTATTCAGACCCCCGGATTCCTGTTTGAGTTTGGGCCGGTTACGTAACCTCTCTGAGCCTCAGTTTGCACATCTGTAAAGTGGGGATAATAATAGTACCCACTTCCGATGATTGTGGAGAGGAGTGACAGGCTAAGTGTCAAATGCTTAGCACCCGCTAATCACTTAGTACTTGGGAACACCATCCTCAGCACCACATAAGCCTGAAAATGGACCCCTGGTGACAAAGCCACCTTTGTTTAGTGTACTTTAGTCTTCTGTTTAAAAAAAAAAAAAAAAGAAAAGGTTAAAGATTACAGAGCTATTAAGTAGAAGCATCGGATTTCCACGTATATTACTTGATGTTTGTTCTCGGTTCTAAACTACTTGCAAGCTTTAGTCTGAATTTAGATATCCAGGAAAAGTAGACAAAAGAAAAATAATTAAACTTTGAAAAACAACATTTTCACAAAAGTATTTGCATATATTTACATATTAACTTGAGGAAAACACAGTTCCTGATACTTGCAATATCCTGCTTGGATCCTTTAATCCACATTCTAGGATGGAAGGTGGAGGATGTTGTGGGTTAAGTTGTGTCCCCCCCCACCCCCCCGCAACCCCTATTGCCTCAGACCGTGATTTTATTTGGAAATAGGGTCGTTGGAGATACAATTATCTTATTAGGTAAGATGAGGTCATCCTGGATTAGAGTTGGCCTTTTATTCAAGATGACTGGTCCTCAGAAGAAGAGGGAGACCTGGGAGAGACGACGTGAGGACAGAGGCAGAAATTGGAGTTAAGCTGCCAGTAGCCAAGGGGCACCACGGAACGCCTGGGGCTACCAGGAGCTAGAGGCTGCAAGGGAGCACCCTCCCGTCAAGGCTTCGGAGGGGAGCACAGCCCTCCCCATTCCTTGATTTTGGACTCTTGCACTCCAAAACAGTGAAAGAATAAATTTCTATTGTCATAAGCCACGAGGTTTGCAGTACTTTGTTGTGGTGGCCCTAATACAGAGGATTAGGGCAGAGATGCATTTGAGAAACAGGTGAAAGGGAGTCTCTGGTCTCCATTCAGTGAGGAAGCTCATGGTCAGAGACCTTGTGTCCTGGTATATTTTGCATCATCTTTTTAGAAGATTGTCTGGAGACTAAGGTGGTGACTAATGTGCAAACGTGTGATACAGTTTGTAGGTTTTTGCTCTCTCTTTCATTTGCTTTTTTCTTTCAATTTGGATGTGATGTAGAGTTTCTTGGGCAGAACTTGAGGCGAATAGAAAATGCCTAATAAACTACCATCCCTCCCAAGGGTGAAGCTCTGAAATGTGCATGGAAGGTTCTTCTGGTTGGTAGCTGGCTCTTTAGTTGGCATCTGAGAGGTGATCTCTTTCTTTCCCTCCAGAGAGACCATCTGAATTCCTTCATTCATTGCTTCATCATTATAAGTAGACATTGAGTCAGAGCTTCCATGGAAGACACCCTTCTAGGTGCTGGGGACTCATTGAAGTACAAGGCAAACGTAGTGTGTGCCCTCGGGTTGCCCACCCTCGGGTTGCCCACCGTCTAGTGGGAAAGGCGGACATGGGACCGGGTGGTTACGATGCTCGGAGTGAGCGCTCTCTAAGGGTGAGGGCGCCTACTGTGCAGGTGGGGGACCCCTACCCAGGGGCCGGACAGCCTGGGAACGCTGGCAGGAGCAAGTATCATTTCTAGAGACCCAGGGCCTCCAGCAGGTACCCAGGGGAAGAGACGGGACACGTGGCCTCAGCAGAGGGAACTACATGTCCGAGCTTTGGAGTTGGGATAAGTGGCTTGTTGGAGAGGCTGAAAGAATAAAACATGAACAGAGTGAGGACATTCCCTGGATTCAGAATTTAAAACAGAGTGAGGTGATGGCCTCCAAGCCCCAGGTGGAAGGAAGGAGGCTAAGGAAGGGAGGGGGAGCATTGGACCCCTTTCCCTGGCTTTCAGCCGTGATCCATTGCCAGAGCTGTGTCCTGGGCAGATGGCTGGGCTCTGCCCCCAGGGGCCTCCGCAGAACCTACTGCCTGACTTGTACATTTGTCTGGCATTATTAAGCCTCCAGCCCCCAGTTTACTAGAAACTCAGGAGAAATGGGCTTCCTTTCTTCCATTTATAAGCATTATTTTGCACAGTTGCCGCAGAGCCACGATTGCCCTGAGCCAGAAGGGTTTGATCTATTGAGTCTAGACTGGTATTGTGGTTAAGTATTTAATCAGGTCACCTTCAGAAGCTTGGCTGTAAGCATTTAATCTCTGGAAGCATTTTCATATGTCTCGTTTGAGGGTGGCGTCTCTGTCCGGAAGGACCACAGGGAAGGCGGAAGGAACCAGGTTTGCAGCCATGTATAGGTCTGTCAGGCACAGATGAAAATCCATGCAAGTTTATTTGCGTCAGAATTGATTCTGCAGCTTGTTGTCAGGTCCTATTATGGGCTGGATGGTTGTTGGGCTGAATCCCAGAGGGGTAAGGGACCGTTTGCAGTTGGACCGAGCTGGGGGTGAATTCTGGCTATCCGCCTTGCTGATTGGGTAATTTTTAGAATTTACCTTACCTTCCGTGCCATGGAGGGTGAATTTGCTCCCCTATAAACTGGGGGTAATAGCAGTTGCTACCCTAGTGTTGGCATGGATTAAAAGTCGACACCCAGGTCATGCTGTTATTTATTGGAGTTGCTCTCAAGAGTCTAGGGTGACAGTTACAGCGATCAGGCTGCAAAGTGTTTGCCCTTGGCCTTGAAGGGGTCTGGTGCTTGGTTGTGGGCGGTAGGCTGTCTGCGAAGCTTCACCGAGGACTCCTGGTGGGCCTCGAGGATGCTGAGGTTGGGAAGGGAAGCACAGAGGGAGCACCTGGTGGCGGGGAGCCCGTGGGAGGTTCTGCCTGGGCTGCAGCATGGGGTGCGGGGGAGAGAGGACAGGGGCCGGGCCAAGGGCTTGCAAGCCAGGTTAGGGGGTGGGAACTTGGTCCTGAAAGCCGCGGGGGCGGGCGGAGGGGGGAGGCAGGCAGGGCAGCACGTACGGCACAGTTGTCAGTTTATGAATCAGTGGCAGGATTTACAAGAAAAGTGATGTACTGGGGGTGAGATCCACATAATGAACCATTAGGCATGATATGGTGAACAGTTCAGTGGCATTACTACACTGACAGCCTTGTGTAACGTCCTGCATCTAGGTTTAAAACATTTACATCTTTCCAGAGTAAAAGCACTCACCCATTAAGCTGTTTCTCCCCCTTCCCTCCTCCTCTGAGGCCCCCTGGCAGCCGCTAAATCTGTGTTCTGTCTCTGTGGATTTACCTATTCCGGATCATACAATATGTGACCTCGTTTGTCCGGCTTTTTTGGCTTGACATAATGCTTTCGAGGTTCATCCACATTGTAGTGTGTGCCAATGCTTCATTGCGTTCTGTGGCTGAAGAGTATCTCATTATACGTATCTATACCATGATTTGTTTCTCCACTCATCTGTTGAGGGATATCTGGGTCATTTCCACCTTTTGGGTATTGTGAATAACGATGCCATGAACACTTAGGGATGAGTATTTGTTGGAACGCCTGTTTTCATTTCTTTTCGGTACAGACCTAGGAGTGGAATTGCCGGACCATATGGTAATTCTGTGTTTAAATTAGTTGCAAGATTCTTGGACATAACGGCAAACGCTGGCTGAGCAGTAAAGGTGCCAGCAGCACGGAGTCCTGGACAGGGTCAGGGGTCAGCTTTGGAGTGAGGGGTTCTCTTGGGCTTGTTAACCACACACACAGCCTGCTGAGCGAGGTCCCTGTGTTTTGCTGGAGCCCTAATGTGTAGGGTCGCCCGGGACCCCCTGCTCTGTCTGGTACTTCAGGAGGCAGCAGCTCTGACATCCAGGGCAAGGTGGGGTTGGAGGTGGCTCCCAACATTTCATGGGGGAAGATAACTTGGAAGAAGGGCGAGGGCAGTACGGGATCTGAGCCGGCAGACCCTCGCTTAGACTGGTTGGGTGTGTCACTGACGTGTGTGCACTTCTGATAAGAAGCAGGTGTCTCTCAGGTACAGCAGGGCCGGGTGTTAGGAGGAGGACTGGAAGAGGGACAGGGGATAGTGCCCGTGCCGGGAAGTTGGACTTGGGTCCTTGCCCATCTTTACCGCGTTCCAGCTGAGTAACCATGGGTGAGTTACACGCCTCAGTTTCTTCATCTCGCCACACGGTGTGGTTAGGAAGCTGCATCCTAGGGCCATGGTAAGGATGATGTGAGCTAAGGGGTGTGAGGTACACGGACAGTGCCTGCCAGGCGGTGAGCATGATCGATGGATGACAGCTATCGTGTTGGTTCCCTAGGGCTGCCACCATAAGGTGCTGTAACAAGCTGGGTAGCTTAAAATAACGGCATGTATTTTCTCACAGTTCTGGAGGCCAGAAGTCTCAAATCAAGGTGTTGGCAGGGTGGAGGCTCAGAGGGGGCATCGGCCTTTTGCTTCTCTGCTAGCGTCTGGCAGTCCTTGGTGTCCTTGGCTTGTGGCAGCATCACTCCGGTCTCTGCCTCTGTCTTCACATGGTGCTCTGTCTGTGTTTCCCTGAGTCTCTGTCCACAATTCCCTTTTCTTGTAAGAACAGTAGAAAACCCTAATTCAGTATGACCTCATCTCAATTTAATTACATCTGCAAAGATCCTATTTCCAAAGAAGGTCATTTTCCCAGGGTCTGGGGATTCAATATTTGAATATAACTTTTGGGGGGACAAAATTTAACCTACCACAGCTACTAATTATGAATGTTTCAAAATAAACCGATCAAACAGATCTAATAACCTTGATTAGATCTGTTTCCAGGTTAGTAGAAACTCCATTTCCAGAGGGTTATTAGGGAGGTAACAGAAGACCACAAACCTGGGTGAGTGCTGACGCCCTGGGAGGACACGCCCATGCCGTGCTCTCCTAATGCTGTCTCGGGACAGGCCTGGGCGATAGAGCGTGGACAGAGTTCCTCCATCTGGATACCTGCTGGAAGCTTCCATCTGCTAAAGCTGAGCTTCTCTAACTCTTGACTTGCTGGGCTGACAGTTACAGCTCCTAGAAGTTCGGGGAACCCGTGGAGGGGAACGCTGTTTGGATCTCACTTAGGTGAGACTGGGGAGCTTCAAACAGCCTGGGGAGGTGGGCAGATCATTGCCCTCTTATCTCAGAGATCAGACCCCCTTGAAAAGCCAGCCAGGGCTTCTAGGAAAGGGATTTCTACAGCTTCCAACGGGAGCCAGGCACGAACTAATAAAGTCTCTGATATGTCCAGTCCCTTTCTGAGGATTGGAGCTCCTCAGGAATACGGTCTGGACAGTCTATTCCCAGATGACCCTGGACGGGAAGGACAGCAGTGTTTTTTCATGGGAAGCCTCTCATGGGCTCCGACTTGGAGAGACATGGATGGAGCTGGAAGGACAAGCCCCTGACCTGGGGGTGAGGGGGTCTTCCATCTCCGGAGGACCTCGTGTGTTGGATGGGGCGGTCAGCTTTCCGGGTTTTCTCTGGTTCTTTATGGAAGCCAGCCTGGAGGGGGCAGGGCTACAGCGCAGAGCGCCTGCATCCAGGCTGGCGTAGGACACAGCTTGCATCTGCAAGAGGTGCAGTGTTTTCATCTGTGAACAGTTGGTGCACCTGGACCCTGCCTTTTTCCTGGTGTGGGATTCAGGGAAAGAAGGATGGAAAGCGCTCTAAGTGGTGCCTGGTGTGGACTCCAGGCCCCTTTCTAGAAAGGTATTAGAAAGGCAACAAGATATAGTCAGATGTTAAAAAGGCATTAAGTCTTTTCTTTTCTTTTTTTAAAACGGTATTTATTTTTTAAACTAATTTATTTATTTTATTTATTTTTGGCTGTGTTGGGTCTTCGTTGCTGTGCGCAGGCTTCCTCTAGTTGCGGCGAGCGGGGGCTACTCTTCATTGCGGTGCGTGGGCTTCTCATTGTGGTGGCTTCTCTTGTTGTGGAGCGTGGGCTCTAGGTGCATGGGCTTCAGTAGTTGTGGCTCACGGGCTCAGTAGTTGTGGCTCACGGGCTCTAGAGCACAAGCTCAGTGGTTGTGGCACACGGGCTTAGTTGCTCCGTGGCATGTGGGATCTTTCCGGACCAGGGCTCGAACCCGTGTCCCCTACATTGGCAGGCGGATTCTTAACCGCTGCGCCACCAGTGAAGTCCCAGCATTAGATCTTTTGTTAACAGGATGGAGTGGAAGTGTGGGCATATTCTTAGGGCTGGAATGATCATTTTAGAGTAGTGATGGGTAGAAGGTAATCCTCTGGAGCTCCTGCCCGTTGGATTCTAGAAGGTTGCAGATAGAGCTGAACGACAGAATCCATATGCAGAGAGGTCTTGATTGTTTCGGATCACAGGCCTAAGGACATCAAGTGAACCTCTGCCAGGCTAACTGTGGAGTCTTAGGCTCAGGGACACAAATTGGCGGACAAGCTGCAGGATAGCAGAGTGAGGCCTCCTGCGGAGACCCAGAGATTATTGTTCAAGCATCTCAGCCAGCAGCGTGTCAGGACTGCTAGAAAAGCAAAATGCACAGCGTTGCAGGCTGTCCTGGACAAGCGCAGCTGGAGGTTTGTAGGAGGGAAGATGTGGGGATGTGTGGTGGATGCAAGCCCGTCCTGCAGCGGAGTGGGTGGGACCTGGTCTGGTGGCACCGGGGAAATGCAAGGCCCGGCGATGCAGGTTGAAGGGCCCAGAGCGGGGATAAGGGGCAGAATGTCTCCTGGAGGAGCACGAACCACCCATGGGAGTGTGCACACCTTGGTGACTCAGGAAGGCCCAGCGGGATTGAACTAGAAGAGCCCTGAGTCCCTTCCTTCTGAGATTCGCTTCAGTTACTGCTGGTCCTGGGGGAGCGTTTTTAACAGCAGGTGACCCAGAGCGAGGTCACACAGAGGTCGACGCACAATGTCATTGCTGATGCACGGAGGGCGCCCACTTTCTCCCCGGTGGATCTAACATCTGTCCTTCGGACCATTTGCCATGGGTTGATGGGGTAGGTGTCGAGGGAGCCTGCAGGCATGGGGCGGCTGGTGGAGGACAGCAAGGACGTTGGCTTTGGACAGCTGGAGGAGTGGCCTGCCCCGGTGCCAGGGGCACTGATGGATGGGCCGACCTCCACGGGGCTACCCGTGTGCGAGGCACTGGTCTGCTGGTGTCCACTTCCCACAGTTGGGACAGATTCTGGGTCGGGGAGGGGGCAGGTGTTGCGATCTGTGGCTCTTGCAGGTATGTTGAGATGGAAATGTGACTTTATTTGGAGGGAAACATGTAGGTGATAAAAGTGGTCCCGGTGGGTGCTGTGATGTGATAGAGGCCGGCACCTGCAGCATCTCATGGCTGATGTGATAATGCTGGGTGAAGCCGTTCCCGTAAGGAGTGCCAAGCCTCTGGGGCGATGGTGTCCTCCTTTAAACATTTATCTTTTGCCTTGTCGGACGGGCAGGGAAGGTGGGGGGCCCAGGCCACCACCAGCATGGTGTCTCGGGGCCCTGTGGAGCAGTGTTGCTTCCTGCCTCTTTTAAGTTAAATATTTCAGTGATTGAAGGATATGTGATGATTCTGTGAAGATCTTTGAACTTCTGGGATTGCATTAGCTTCCCTGGCATTAGCTGAGGGCTGCACATCCTGGCGCTGGCCTAGGGCTGGGGATCAAAGGGATGGAAGAGGCAGCCCTCGCTCCTGGGATGCTTTGCATCCCGGGAGACCAGGACAGGCGTGCAGGGAAATGTGGTGATTTTAATCCAGCTATAAATGATGACGTGCTTATCGTCGTGTTTCCCTTGGAGGTCTTTAGTATTCTGTCAAAGGGGGCAGACGTTTTCTGTGAAGCGACTTGAACTCCCACCCAGGATGTGGGTTTTCCGGCAGTCTTCAGATGCGTGAATCTGAAGTCATTTTATTTACTCTTAACACTGTGGCATTAATCACATGTAAGCCCAGATTGTATATACAGCATGATCCATGATCTTTTAGTCAAAATAAAATGTAGTGTTTTTTTATTGGCCGCACCTCATGGCTTGTGGATCTCAGTTCTCTGACCAGGGATTGAACCTCGGCCATAGTAGTGAAAGCCTGGAATCCTAACCACTTGGCCACCAGGGAACTCCCAAAATTTAGTTTTTCATTGCCCCCAAACTCAAAACCAAACAGTGTGGTGCTTGCCTTGCCGTTTGCCCTTCCATCGTCCAAGTTGGAAGTCAGAGGGATGCCTTTGTGTGACAGTGCAGGTCTTGGTCGTGACCTTGAGTGTGACACGCACGCTGTTACGGTGGCTGTGTGGCAGACCCCCACCTTCTGTGAGATGCTGTGCGTCAGTGATCTGGTTTTTCCTAATCGTAGCGCTCGGTGTTTAGGATCCAAGCCTGGCAAATTCTGCAAATACCGGAAGATGAGTTTTAACTTTATCTGAAAAAAATCACAGTTACCTGACGTGGAGATCGTAGCAAGACTGGGCAGGTGCTTTAAATCCACATCGAAGCTCTTTAGGGTTTTATTCCTGCTTAACAGATGGGTGTCGACTTTATCTGTTTTCCCACCTGCTATGAGTTGACTTTGGATGTGGCTCAGTGTCACGGCTAGCCAGAGCCTATTTGGCATTTGTGGGGTCTTCGTTTTTATTTTTGTCCTGTCTGCTTGGTGGAGGCCTCACAGCCGTGGCACGAGGATTGGGCTCAGGAAAGGTATATGGAACTTTTCTTCTGAAATGTGGACTCTTACATCGTGGTTATGTGAAAACCCTTCATTGGGACGTTACCGATTTTCATCGAGAGTTTTCTATTGAGAACGTCATGATGTTTGAAGAGTAGTCGTGATATTAACACATTTCATTGGTTTCTGATGGTTGAGTGTGTGCTTTTTTTTTTTCTGGCTGCCCCTTGCGGCGTGCAGGATCTTAGTTCCCCAACCGGGGATTGGACCTGTGCCGCCTGCAGTGGAAGCGGGGAGTCTTTTTTTTTTTAATTAAAAACAATTTTTATTGAAGTATATAGTTCACTTACAATATTGTGTTAGTTTCAGGTATACAGCGAAGTGTTTCATTTTTGTATATATATGTTGTTTCAGATTATTTTCCATTATAGTTTATTACAAGATATTGAATATAGTTCCCTGTGCTGTACAGTAAATACTTGTTGCTTATCTATTTTATATATAGTAGTTTGTATCTGTTAATCCCATACTCCTAATTTTTCCCTCCCTCCCTCACCCCTCTGGTAACCTAAGTTTGTTTTCTATGTGATATTAATAGACTGTGAGTCTATTGTTTTTTTTTAATTGGAGTATAATTGCTTTACAATGGTGTGTTAGTTTCTGCTGTATAACAAAGTGAATCAATTACACATATACATATGTTCCTATATCTCTTCCTTCTTGCGTCTCCCTCCCTCCCACCCTCCCTATCCCACCCCTCTAGGTGATCACAGAGCACTGAGCTCATCTCCCTGTGCTATGTGGCTGGGAAGTAGGGAGTCTTAACCACTGGACCACTAGGGAAGTCCTGAGCTTGTGGTTTTTATCTAGAAAATCCTCGTATGTGGTGGGTTTGTGCAGCCCGTTAGGGCTCTACCACAGACTTCACTGGTGGCCCCCAGAGGGATCCTGGCTGCCTCGCAGATGAGAGGCTCTGCCCAGGACATGCGGACTGGAGGCCGGTTCTTTAAAGGGCCAGCAGGGCTCGTCCGGGCCTGGCCTGCCTCTGCTGCTGCGCCTGCTCATCTCACCACTGCTCTCGAGGGACAGCCAGGCTGAGCCATGTGCTTACGGCTGTTGGTCCGTGAAGGTGTCCTTTCTCTTACCTGAGTGCACGTTCCTTGCCCTGCGCTCCTACTCCCCCTGCCCTCTCCCCTCTGCTGTTTGCCTTGCTTCTCTCTGATCTCCTTCCAGGTTTGGAAGCCCCCTTGGACACTTGCCTTCCGCCTGGTTAAGGTGCTCCTACTACATGCTGCCCACAATGTCCGGAGTAGTAGAGGCCAAGGTCACGGGCTGTGTTGTGACCGCCTGGTTACTGGCCATCTTGGTCCTCAGACTGGAAGCTCCGTGAGGGCAGGGGTGGCATCTGCCCGGCCTGTCTTCTCCGTACCCCTGGTGTCTGGTGCTGACCTTGGCCCAGCTGGTGTTTCATCAATCTTTGAACAAATGAGGCTGAAATCTTAAAGTTCTGAAAATCTTTTGATGATCTGTGGGAGTGGCATTGCAGAACATTTGAAATTGGGGCCGTCCTAGAAAAGAGTTGGTAAACTTTTTCCGCTGAAGGCCAGAAAGTAAATATTTTAGGCTTTATGCGCTATAACGCCTCTGTTGGCGTCTACTCGTTTTTTGCTGTTGTAGCCCCAAAGCAGCCACAGATGAGGCGTCAAGGCACAAGTGTGCCGTGTTCCAATACAACTTTATTTATGGACACTGGAACTTGAATTCTGGATAATTTTCGCACGTCATGACGTTCTTTTTTTAAAAAAAATTTTAACTGAAATATAGTTGATTTACAATGTCATGTTCTGGTGTACAGCAAAGTGATTCAGTTATATGTGTATATATTCTTTTCACATTCTTTTCCATTATGGTTTGTCACAAGATATTGAATATAGTTCCCTGTGCTATACAGTAGGTCCTTGTTGTTTACCTGTTTTATACATAGCAGTGTGTATCTGTTCATCCCAAACTCCTAATTTATCCCTTCCCCCACCACCTTTCCCCTTTGGTAACCGCTAGTCTGTTCTCTGTGTCTGTGAGTCTGTTTCTGTTTTGTCAATAAGTTCATTTGTATCATTTTGAAAGATTCCACGTATAAGTGATATCATATGATACTTGTCTGTCTCTGTCTGACTTCACTTAGTATGATAATCTCTAGGTCCATCCATGTTGCTGCAAATGGCATTATTTCATTCTTTTTTGTGGTTAAGTAATATTCCATTGTACATATGTACCACATCTTCTTTGTCCATTCATCTGTCATGGGCATTTAGGTTGTTTCCATGCCTTGGCTATTGTGAATAGTGCTGCTGTGAACATAGGGGTGCCGGTATCGTTTTGAATTAGAGTTTTGTCTGGGTATACGCCCAGGAGTGGGATTGCTGGATCATATGGTAACTCTATTTTTAGTTTTTCGAGGAACCTCCGTACTGTTTTCCATAGTGGCTGCACCCATCTACATTCCCATCAACAGTGTAAGAGGGGGGTTCCCTTTTCTCCACACCTTCTCCAGCATTTTTTTTTTTTAATTAATTAATTTATCTTTGGCTGTGTTGGGTCTAAGTTGCTGGGCGTGGGCTTTCTCTAGTGCGGTGAGCAGGGGCTACTCTTCGTTGTGGTGTGCGGGCTTCTCATCGCGGTGGCTTCTCTTGTTGTGGAGCACGGGCTCTAGGTGCGTGGCCTTCAGTCGTTGCGGCGTGTTGGGCTCCGTAGTTGTGGCTCGCAGGCTCCAGAACGCAGGCTCAGTAGTTGTGGCGCAAGGGCTTCGTTGCTCCGCGGCATGTGGGATCTTCCCGGGCCAGAGCTGGAACCCGTGTCCCCTGCATTGGCAGGCGGATTCTCAACCACTGCGCCACCAGGGAAGCCCTTGACATATTCTTATTTTGATCTTTTTCCCCAACTATTTAAAAATGTAAAAACCATTCTTGAGCTCACGGCCATACAAAAACTGGTGGCCCACCAGATTTGGGTGGTGGCTACAGTTTGCAGACTTCTGGTCTAAGTAGTTACTGTTGATTAGGATCGTGTTCAAAATCGTGACCGAAAAGGGCAGAATTCCCACTTAAAAAGAATAAAAAACATTAGTGTAAAATCAAAGACAAATGATCGAACCTGTCAGGAGAAGTAGATTCCCAAAATTTCCCCTGGTGTACTACCTGTTTACCTTTTTTTTTTTTACATGTTATGTGTATTTTACCCCAGTCAATGGATTTTTGATCTCTTTTGAGTTGGTTTTTGTGTGCAGTGTTAGGTCCAGGTCCAGCTGCATTCCTTGGTGTGTGGATGTCAGTGCCCCCAGCAGTATTGTTGAAGACTGTCCTTTCTCTGTTGGCTGGTTTTGGCCTCCCTTGCTAAAAATCACTTGTTCATATATGTGAGAGTTTATTGCTGGGCTTTCTGTTCTATCCCGTTGGCCTATATGTGGCTCTTTATGCTGGTACCACACTGTTTTGGTGACTGTAGCTCTGTAGTAGTAAGTTTTGAAATCAGAAAGTGTGAGTCTTGCAGCTTTTGTTCGTTTGCAAGCTTGTTTTGGGATTCCTTGCATGTACCTGTTTACTTTCGGTGTATTTCTTGGCTGATAGTTTAAAGGATGTCAGAGTTTTTATTTATTTTAATTTAAATGTATTTGTCTTTTAATTTTCCCCTGACTGGCAATGGCTTGATTCAGTAGTAATGTACCCTTAACCTACCAGGTGAGTGATCTCTGATAGGTGAGTTCAGAGATCTGGATTTGGTGTAGCTGCTTTCATGCTTCCTGGATGCTTTGGTTTGGTATTTGATAATCCTACAGGTCATAATATTAGGTCCTTCTGTACTTGGGTCCCTCTCTTGGTGGCTGTAAGTGTAGCACATGCTCCTGAGTGAAGAAGGCTGCCTTATTTGGGCCCTTTGTCCTCTGGGGGTCACGCCCAGAGGCTGGCCCTCACAGCAGCCTGGGTGAGCTGGAGGCTGGCCCTCGCCTTTGGTCAGGGCTAGTATGGCAGTAGGTCTAGGAGAAGACAGATGGGAGGAGAGGCAAGAAGGAGAAAGAAAGTGGGCACAGTTTTTGCTTCCTCCCAAATGCCTTTCTAACCTTTGAAAGTCCTACATGTGTGACATTGTTGCCTCCGATTTGGACATTTCCTTGTTGTCTCCTTAACTGACAAGAAATTGACCCAGTGAATTAGCATGGTCCGTAGGAATGGTGGCAGACCGTGGGGCATTTGAGGACTCAGGGACTTGCTTTGCTTCATAATGTAGATTAATTTGTTGGGAGTTGATTGAGAATGATGTGGAATAAACTAGCCCTAGGAAGGGGGAGATCCGTGCCACCATTCGGCTTATTCTTTCAAAGCAGGGTGATTTTCCAAGTTAGATAACACAGGGAATCTGGGGCATTTTACACTCAATGTAATTTTTCAAAGTACCTGTACAAGCTTCACTGCAAGTAACTCAGCGTTTGGACTTTTGTAGTTGGCCAGGGTTTATGTAATTAGTTTATCAAGTAAAATTTGAATCGTATTGACAAGATCTGGAGTTGTGATAACAAACAGTAATTGCTCATTCTTTATCAGGGAAATCAAAAGCGTCTGTTGAATTATAGTGACTCTGTTATGTTGCTCTGTGAACTCACCAAGATGATTCTTTTGGGGGTGATTAAATGTAATCATGAAACCATATATATGAGAAAGCAAACAGATGGATAAACAACCAAAGTGATTATCAGCTGTACATTGACATTTTTCCATCACAATATTTCAAGGACCTGCTGGTCCAGAGTCATCTCTTGGGTCTTTGTCTGGAAGGAAATTCTTCATAATGTTGTTTGATGGTTTATCTGCCCTGAGATCTGACCAGAGGGTGTTTCAGCAGCTTAACCTCCTAGAAACTGTTTGGAGCTTCACGTTTTTATTGGTACCAGAGAGGAAGAGAAAGTTTGATGGTGTGTGTTCTGTGGTTATGAAAGGATGCTGCATGCGCTGTATAAAGAAGCCCTGAACAGAATACGAAAGAGATTTACCTTTTGTGGATGGATTGCACATACCTAAATCCTGATGACATATTTCACTTTATGGTGCTAGTTTGGACTCTAGTCATCCTTTAAAACACAAACAGAAAACAAAATCAGTCAAATCAACAGGAACAAAGAACTCTGGCAGAATCAGAGGCAAACAGAATGTGTGGATTTTACCTGAGTATAATTGCCTTTCCTGGAAAACTCTCTCCTTTCTCAGTGCCTTTGCAGGTGGGGTGCTAAGAGTTCAACTCTCACGTGAAGATGCTTCTGGTGCGTCTCTGCATGTCTCGTAAGCTGCTTTGTTTGAGTGTTTAGACGTGAGTGCTAAGCTCACGCATCGTCCGGAACCTCCTGAGTCCCAGCAATGGGCACAAGGATTGGTGGGCCCAGTCTCTCTCCTTAGTTTGTTTCCAGTGGAGTGAAGCTCACTTTTCATTTCCGGCTGAAGTGGTACGCGGGTTGCTTGCTGTTACAGTGGAAATAAATCTTGGAAGACCTACCAGCATTGGAATCTGAGAGTAATGGATGAATCTGCACCTTATTTCTGATTTGCAGGAAGTTGCCTTAATGGAATGAGCTGGCCTCCAGGGATCAGCCATCTCTGGGAACCTGGGACCTGTGATGAAGCAGAGACATAACATCCTGCTTATTCTTCCTGTAAATACACTCAGCAATACAAAAATTCATTAAAAGATAACCACGATCTGTGCTTTGGGGAAGCTTGTAACAGAAGGCAAGGGAGAGCTGATGATTCCTGTGGCTGGGTGTGTATGTGTGTATGTATGTATGTATTTAGGGCTGTGTTGGGTCCTTGTTACTGCACGCGGGCTTTCTCTGGTTGCGGCGAGCGGGGGCTACTCTTCGTTGCGGTGCGCAGGCTGCTCATTGCGGTGGCTTCTCTTGCTGTGGAGCACGGGCTCTGGGTGCGCGGGCTCAGTAGTTGTTGTGGCTCGTGGGCTCTAGAGCGCAGGCTCAGTAGTTGTGGCGCACGGGCTTAGCTGCTTCACAGCATGTGGGATCTTCCCGGACCAGGGACTGAACCCGTGTCCCGTGCATTGGCAGGTGGATTCTTAACCACCGCGCCACCGGGGAAGTTCTGGGTGTTTATTTACAAGGTGTTTCTTTCCAGAAAATACTTAAATAGATTATGTGTTTTACAACCTCAATATGGACTTTTTCAGTTTTCATGAGCACTTGTGATTTTAATTACTATCCTAAAAAATACTCACTTCCTTTCCTTTTTCAACTAGAAATCATCATTAAAAATGAACAAACAAAGGGTTTAAAACCTTCTTTGAACCTGACCTTCTTACTTTCTTTAAAGGGCTAGATTTTCTGTGGTTGGAAGCACAGACTCTGGAGCCAGACTCCCTGGGGTCAAACCCCAGCTCTGCCACTGCTAGCTGGGTGACCTTAGGCCAGTCAACCTCTGCATGCCTTGGTTTTTTTCTCTGCAGATGAGTTAGCTAAATTCATATATTCAGTAAATAATTACCAAGTGCTTACAAAATGTCAGTCAGTGGGCTGGGCCCTGGGATACAATGTGGACCAAGATAGATACGGGGGGTGGCAAGTAAGTTGGCAACCACAAGACTGAGTGGTGAACGGTAGGAGGGAGAAGGGACTATCAAGGAAGTCTTCCTGAAGGAGGTGACATCTTCGTGGGTGATTTGAAGAATAGGTATGAATTAATGAGATGAAGAAGGGCAGGCAGGAGTAGCATCAATATATCTGAAGGCCCAGCGGCACGAGAGTGCATGGGGCATTGACGTTCAGTCTGAAACCCTTTGAAGGTGGGTGGAGGATGGATTGATGCGTCTTGGTTGAGGTTGGATAACTAAGCTGGGTCTTTGCAAGCCTCACTGAGGAATCTGACTTTATCCCCAGATCAGTGAGTAGTTATTAAGGAGCTTAAACCCAGAGGGTAGTGTCATCAGATTTTGTTCTAGAAAGATCCCATAAGCAGTGGTTTGAAGAGCAGGAAAAAGGGAGGAGAGGAGGTGGGGATGAGGAGGCTGAGGCAGCCATCCGGGTGACAGACGGTGGCGGCCTGGGCAAGGGCGATGGTGCAGCAGAAGTTGGGAGAAGCGGATGCGTTGGAGGAATGTGAGGAGGATAAGTGATGCGAGGTTGTGCCTGATTGGTTGGGGGCGGGGGCAGGATGGTTGGCTCTGCTGGTGACTGGGTGGGTGGTCCTGGGGAAGGATGGACTTGGTGACGGACATTCAGGAGGTCTCTGCTGACTCCTACGGTGAGCATCAGCTCAGTTTGGAAGGGCTGAGCGCCAAGTGTCTCTGGGACAGCCAAACTCTGCCGGAGTCACCGGGCACCGTTGATGGAGTTGGGAGTCATCACATGGACAGTGAGATGGTGACAGAAGCCGGAGGTGACTTAGGCACAGGAAGAGGAGAAGCAGTGGCTCAGGCCACAGGACCCCAGGAGCATCGGGTGTAAGGACTGAAGAGGGGGGGGACCTGGAGAGTAGAGGCCCAGGAGGAAGTGGGCGGGAAGACAGAGGTGGAGAGCGTCAGTGGCTGGGATGTCTGTGACCCTGACGGGCAAGGTCCAGGGGCACGGTGGCTGGAGCCTGAGTGGGCGCGAGAGCCAAGGACGTGGCTGGAGAGAGGTATGCGTGTCTGGAGAGCTTCGGCGCTGGAGGCTGTTGGAAAGCAGAGGACTGAGCCAGCTCTGCCAGCGCTCCTGTGTGCTAGGTATCAACCGCTGCATAACAAACTATACCAAAACTTGGTGGCTTTAGATACTGTTTGTTATCTCAGTTTCTGTGGGTCAGGAATGTGGCTTTGCAGGGTCCTCCGGCTCAGGCTGTCTCGTGAGGCTGCAGGTCAGGTCCAGGGCCTCTCAGGGTTTAGCAGGGGTGGGACCTGCTTCCAGGCGCCCACAGTTGTTGTGGGCGGGATCTCTCAGCGGCTTTTAGCTGGAGGCCCTTGTCACGTGGGCTTCTCCATAGGGCAGCTCAGACATGGCAGTTGGTTTTATCAGAATGAGTGAGCAGTGAGAGAGACAGACAAACAGACAGACAGACACACACCCAGCTAGAGAGACGGAAGCCCGAGTCCTTTTGTAACCTAAGCACAGAAGTGACGTCCATCGCCTGCTGTGTTTTATTGGCTGGAAGTCAGTCGCTAGGTCCAGCTGACACTGACAGGGAGGGGACCACACGGGTGGGGCCAGCAGGAGGCGGGATCTTGGTGGCCATCTCCGAAGTCTGTTCGTCCCAGTCTCTGAGGTTTGTGTCCTCCCCTTTGTGGGTCCTGGCGACCTGCCCCCCTCAGGCTGTCGTGGTGCCCAGCACATGCCCTGCACACGCCGTGATGGCCGTGCAGGAAGCGTTAGCTCCCTGTCGGGGTCCTTGTAGGGAGGACCTGAAGGTTGAAGGGAGGTGCCCCCTTGGAAACAGAAAAGACTACATCGTAGAAAAAAATTGTTTTATAAGATACCATACGTCGAGTGCGGTTATATTTGGGGCCAGGGGAGGGGTACTCCTCGTCTTCGTGAGGCACAGGGGAAGGCCGTCCTTGCTGTTGGGTGTGTTTTATCGGAGCGGGTCAGCTGTCCTGTCCTGTGGGAAGGAACCTGCAGGGTGTGCTGGGAGGGGGGAGGTGCCTCCTGGGTCCTTGTCGCCTGAGGATGGGGGGGTGAGATGTTCCCTGGGCCCGGAGTCCTTGAGCATATTCTCCAAACCCTGGTGTGGGTGCTTTGGGGCAACTCTACTTAACTCTATCATTATACTGCCAGTAAATAAAACTTGAGTTGCAAAAACAGGCACCAGGCCAGACTGGCCTGTGGGTTAGGGTTGCTGACTCCTGATCTATGGAATGAGGAAATAAAATGCCTCAAGTGCTTTTCACTGTTGGTTATCAATACTCATTTCAAGTTTTATGTTGTGTTTTATTAACCTTGTTAAAATTTGCACTCGGGGTTGGTGGAGATCACATGGACACTTTTGAGAGGCTCTGGGGAGTGGTGGTTAGGGCTTTGCTTTCCTGACACTGCCGTTTCTAAGCTGTGGGACTGCAGACAAGTTACTTAACCTCTCTGGGTTTGTTTTAAAAATTGAGCTCAGTTCGGGCTTCCCTGGTGGCGCAGTGGTTGGGAGTCTGCCTGCTAATGCAGGGAACACGGGTTCGGGCCCTGGTCTGGGAGGATCCCGCGTGCCGTGGAGCGACTGGGCCCGTGAGCCACAACTACTGAGCCTGCGTGTCTGGAGCCTGTGCCCTGCAGCGGGAGAGGCCGCGATAGTGGGAGGCCCGCGCACCGCGATGAAGAGCGGCCCCCGCTTGCCATAACTAGAGAAAGCCCTCGCACAGAAATGAAGACCCAACACAGCAAAATAAATAAATTAATTAATAAACTCCTACCCCCAACATCAAAAAAAAAAAAAAAATTGAGCTCAGTTCTCTCTCTCTCTCCTCCCCCTCCCTCCTTCTCCTCTCCTCTCCTCTCCTCTCTCCTTCTCTCTCACTTCCTCTTGGCCCATGCTTGGACTTTCTCTTGCCTTGGGAATCTGTAGAAGTTAGAATTTCCTTGGTGACTCTTTGTCAGGAGTACTCCCGTTTCTAAGCTGGTACCTTCGAAGCAGACCCTGAGGACAGGATTCTGGTCAAGTGGTTGAGTGAGGGTGCTCTCAGGAGAGGCCTGAAGGTCAACCGGGAAGCAGACAGGACAGGTGAAGAAACTCCCAGTGTGAAGAATACTGGGACCTGATCCTCCTGAGGCACCCGGCCTGGCCTTCTGTGTTCTAGCGTCAGCCTGTCACTGGTTGTGGTCAGCCTGGGTGGAACGTCCTAGGTGTTTTCCGGCAAGGTGCCCCGCAGAGGAGCAGGCAGCCTTTGGGAGGGGCGCCCTGCATCCTGAGCACTGACAGCCCCCACCTGAGTGGCCAGGGATGTGGCACCTGAGGTACCTGGGTCTCTGTAACCCCCCCTCCCCTCCCCTCCCTGACCCTGTGCCTCTGCCCGGTGTACATCCCGCCAGACTCCAGGGTGGGGACCACCTGGACACGGGATGGCCCTGTACTCTTGCACATCGTGCAGGGGAACCCACTGTGCTTCACGAGAAGGTGAGGCAGGAGCCCAGGTCCCTACACACGTATGTATTTGCTAAGGTTATTTTTATTTACAGATTTTAAAAAGCATACATTTTTTGCATGGGTTAGATTTAGAAGAGTGACAAATGCACACAAGGTGACAGTGGACATTAGACAAGACATTCATTTACAAGCCCATCCCACGCAGCTGCCTAAAGGTGGTGCCATCAGGACTTCCCTGGCAGTCCAGTGGTAAAGAATCCTCCCTGCAATGCAGGGGACGCCGGTTTGATCCCTGGTTGGGGAACTAAGATCCCACATGCCACGGGGCAACTAAGCCTGCGCGGCCACAACTACTGAGCCCTAGCGCCTCAACTAGAGAGCCTTCGTGCCGCAACTACAGAGCCCACGCACTCTGGAGCTCCCACACCACAACTAGAGAGAAGCCCACGCACCGCGACCAAAGATCCCGCCTGCCGCAACAAAGACCCGATGCAGCCAAAAAAAAAAGATAAATAAGAGCACTTCAAATAAAAACGGGGTGCCGCCTATCGAAAAGTATAACTATCCAAAGAAAGATTGCAAGCGTTGACTCTAAGATTCTTATAATACTGGAAGGGAGGAAGAAGTGAAAGCATCCAGCATAACTCAGGATTTGAGTGGAAAATAGTTTGCCACAGATATGCTCCCTTCCTTGGAATAATTAAAACTCTTAAAAAAAGAGGAGGCTTGTAAGTCTATTTATCTAGGGTAGCACTGCTGCTTATTAAAGATGAAACGGTCTCCAACCTTCCCTAGCGTAAAAACTAAAAAAAAATATATAAATTTTATATTTAGTATAGATTTATTATATCTAGTATTAAAAACTAAAAAGTGTGTATAAACTATATATACATGTTAAACCTTTCCTACCTGCCGCAGGATCAAGGATGATGCCCTGGAGACTGGGAGAGGGCCCTCCAGTACCAGAGATGGAGCAAGAAGGTTCCAGTGCCCGGGTCTGAGGGCCAGCACCCTGGACCAGAGGCCCCGTTTCCCCGGAGTCTTAGCCTCTTAAGCAACCCGTGATCCCTGCACCCAGCTATTCAGCTACGATTAACCTCAAACTTGCTGCCCCTGCAAGTGTATCAGCTCTTCTGGTCCTTTGATATTCCATCCTCTCCCTCACAAGGGACCCTTGCCCCTGTCCGCCGTCCTGAGGTGGAGGCTGTGTGCCTGTGTGGCTTGTGTCTCTGCATCTGGTCGTCAGAGTGGCTGAGGCATTGCTGGTGCCGGCGGGAAGCACACCCAGCCGGTGTGCTCGCCAGAACCCCTGACTCTCACCCAGGCCTCCCTCCCACATATGCCCTTCGGCCCTGACCCTTGTGCAGTCAACAACCTAGCAACTGCACAAGGCGGTCCTGAATAGGTAGGTGGGTGAGGAATGTTCCTATGATGGATGGGATCCATCCTTGCAAACCCCTTCTCTCCCCAGACCATTGGTGCTCCCCTGTTTTACTTCAGAGGAGCAGGGCGGAACTGGGACACGGATGAATCTCTTTGTGTGATGAGAGCGTGGGGTATTGAATGTCTTTTTTGTGCAATAACCATAAATTCATGTTAGGAAAATGTAGCAGTTTGACGGATGCGGGAAGGATCTGGAGGGAAAAGTATTACTAGAGAATATTTCACCTAAAAAGGACTTGGTGACAAGGTTTGCTTGTGACAGTCTTTGTGTGATATTAGATGATACTTTGTGTGACTTTTGTTTTGACATCTCTCCGCCTGGTTTTATGAGAGCTATTCGGGCAGCACCAGAGGGAGAGCAGCCAGGGAGGAAGAGCTGTGTCCGGTTGCCTGTGTGGGTGGTGCTCCTTTAGAATGTCACCCGGATGTTTTGTAGCAACACACACGCCAGCGTCTGACTCCTGGCTCCAAAACGCGATGTTCCCCTCCTAGCTCTGTGACTTTGAGCAGGCAGCTGAACACCTCTGTGCCTCTGCTTCTTTACCTGTGAAATGGGAATGGTAGTAGTAATACCTCCCTTGTCAAGCCTTGAGGTAACTGTATTAGGTCACCCTTGAGAGACTGTTCCATGGTCATGGTTGAATAGCTCTCATTACAGTTTTTGCTGGTTTTGTCGTTTGGAGACCTGGCTTCCCATCACAGGTCTATGGCAGGGTGTGTATCAGTCACGGCTCCATTTTTGGCTGGAGGGACATGGTTTGAGATGCGGAGCTCTTCAGGGTGGATGAATCTTGTCTTGCTCGCCTTGTGGGTCTCCACCTGCCCCGTGGTGCTCACCTGGTACCTTGGGCGGTAAACATTCCTCGTTTGCTGGACGGGCTGATAGTCTTTGGGGTTCCGGTGAGTGCTTGCTTGCAGGGGGAGCCTAGCCAGGTGTGACATGGGGAGGAAGTTTCTCCTCTAGACTAGGGTTCTGTTCGTGGGATTAATGACATTGTTATTTCATGATGTCTCAACAGCACTCTGGAGTAAGGGATGTGGGGCCTCTGATGCTGTCCCCGATCGTCCCTGCCCCTTTGAAGCACAGTGCGGCCGGCTATAGAGCAGGCGCTCCCCAGCCCTTGTTTGTGAGGCGGCAGCATAGTTGCTCTTTGTTTGAACAGCCAGGGAGGGTGTTCTCCCAGCCAGAGGTCACGTGATGCCCGTGGTGGTCCTTTACGCAGCACACCCTCCTTCCCAGTTCTTTGCTCAGAGCTTTATACGAAGAAATGGGGACGCAGTTAGTACCGACATCTTAGTGTGGGGTGAAGTGAGGAAGTATGTGGAGTCTTTTAAAAATTAATTAATTAATTAATTATTTTTTGGCTGCGTTGGGTCTTTGTTGCAGTGCGCGGGCTTCTCATTGCGGTGGCTTCTCTTGTTGTGGAGCACGGGCTCTAGGCGCGCGGGCTTCAGTAGCTGTGGCTCGCGGGTTCTAGAGCGCAGGCTCAGTAGTTGTGGCGCACGGGCTTAGTTGCTCCACGGCACGTGGGATCTTCCCGGACCAGGGTTCGAACCCGTGTCCCCTGCATCAGCAGGCGGATTCTTAACCACTGCACCACGAGGGAGGTCCAGTATGTGGAGTCTTAAATGGAGTGTCTGGTATTAGTAAGTGCAGAGTGAAACTTAGCTATGGTGGTCGCCATGATGGTGGTGCTGGTGGTATTGGTGGTGGTGCTGGTGTGTTGGTGTCGGTATTGTTAGTGGTGATGATCGTGGTGCTGGTGAGCCCCCATCTTTCTCACTGGAAGCCTTTGCGGCAAAGCCCTCGTGGGAGCAGTGTGCTAGGATATACCTCATCTGCAGTTGGGATTTTTCCTGGGAAACTGCTTTGGTGGAGGAAATATTTTGGGGTTGGTGGGTGTTGTCGTTTCTCGGGTCAGGCGTGGTATTATCTAGAGCCTGCTGTGGTGAGTGACAGGGAACAACAGGGAATTGCAGGGAAATGAGTGTTTTCTGATGTCAGATGTGATGGAGCTGTAAAAGTTAAAAATGAAACAAGTAGAAATGGTGGGGAGATGTTCAGTTTTTTGTTCAGTGCATTATAAGAAAATACTGAGTGGATCCTGTCTGCTGAGCGTGGTGGCGGACACACTGTTGCGTGCGTATCCTGGGGTGGATTCTCTCCTGTCTTCCCTTTATCTT
Source organism: Monodon monoceros (assembly GCF_005190385.1). NCBI lineage: Eukaryota > Metazoa > Chordata > Mammalia > Artiodactyla > Monodontidae > Monodon > Monodon monoceros. Next base: position 76,995,574 of record NW_021703781.1, read on the forward strand.
CTGCTTTTGTCCAGCAACTCTATAAGCAAGCAAATAGGTTTTTATAGCCTCTTGCTAAGTATTGCTCATCTCTTGCTAAGTATTTCTGCCATGGTGCAAAAGCAATTTTATTATGTGAGGCAGTATTTTTGTAGTCAATTGAAATGACTATTAAAATATAACACCGCAGTCAGGGTCACAGGAGCTCTGCTGGAGAGGCACTGCCTTTGCGAAATGGGGCAGCTTCGTCCTGGAAAAAGAACCCTTCTTGGGAGCCAGAGCCAGACCCATAGGCCCGAAACCTGTGCAGTGACACAAGACCTTGCACTTACTTCTTTTTCTTTCTTTTTTAAAAAAATTATGGTAAAAAGGTGCATACCGTAAAACTGATGAATTTAGCCATTTTTAGGTGTCAGTTTAGTGGCATTAAGTACATCCACGCTGCTGTGCAACCATCATCCCCATCCATCTCCAGAGCTTTTCCATCTGCCCAGGTTGAAACTCTGTACCCATCAAGCGCTGTACCCTGCTCCCCAGCCCCTGGAAACCACCTGCTGTCTCTGTGAGTTTGACTACCCCGGGAACACGCCTATAAGTGGGATCATCCAATGTTTGTCCTTTTGTGCCTGGTTTATTTCACTTAGCATAATGTCCTCAGGGGTCATCCATGTTGTCTCCTGTGTCAGAATTCCCTTCCTTTTTGAGGCTGAATCATATTCCATTGTACGGATGGACCACATTTTGCTTATCTGCTCGTCCATTGATGGACACTGGGCTTCTTGCACCTCTTGGCTATCGTGAATACTGCTGCTATGAACATGGCGATACAAATACCTGTTCAAGTCCCTGCTTTCAGTTCTTCTGGATATATTCCCAGAACTGGAATTGCTGGGTCAGGTGTTAATCACATATTTAATTTTTCAAGGGACCACAAAACTTTTCCACTGCACCATTTTATATTCCCACCAGCGGTGCGCAGGGGGCCCAGTCTCTCCTTACCAACACTTGCCTTTTTTGTTTTTTTTTTTAAGATAATAGCCATCCTAATTGTCTTAAAATTTTTAATCATTTTTGAATAAGGGACTTCACACTTTTCTTTGCATTGGGCTCTGAAAATTATGTAGTCAGTTCTGCTGGGAAGGCACCCTGCCTCGGCCTTGCTGGGTGTTCTGTGGGCTTACAGCCACGTTCAAGAGCATGAAGGTCTGGCCAGGTGTGGGCTTAGCAACCTGCTGGGGAGGACAGAGGCTCGTGCCATCTGGGCCTAAAGCAGCTCCTGGCAGGCGGGTCTGGGGCAGAGGAGAGCTCTGAGCAGTGAATGGGCGGGCAGGGGAGACCCTCCCCTCGTGCACTGGTTTGTTTACCGCCTCGTCTTCGATCTGCAGTCCTGTCTGCGGGTCCACGTCACATAAGGTCTGTGAGCACGTGCTGGGGTCTGCTTTGTGAAAGGCAGCCCACCTGCAAACACGCCCTCAGTGAACATGCTGCCTTCTCCCCATCTGTGCACTGTCCATGGAGGGCAAATTGGTCAAGAGATTAAGGGAAGATTGGTCTTGTGTCCTTAGGGGACTTGAGCCTCACCCTTGATGGCTTCGGCTGGAGCAGGGCCTTTGCATCAGATTCATCTACACACCTGAGAAGACAGACACGAGAGGCAGGTGGCCCAGGTCTGGCCAAGTCAGGACCCTCAGCTCCCTCCTTCAAGGCAGTGCTGGGACGGACGCTCTCCACTCAGGCCTCTTCTTCTCGACGAGGTTCACACAAGGGTGACCGGTGAGGGACTGGGTTGCCGGGCAGCATCTTTTCCACACCCAGAGCCAAGAGAGACCTGCTCAGTCTTGCTGCCCCTCACAGCCCGTCCAGGGCGTGTGGTTTGCTAATGGGCCTCAGTGTGCAGGTGCCCTGGGCATCATTTGCCCAAGTGAAACTATGCTTATTCTGAGCGTGTGGTCAGACCTTCAGGACACGCCTCCCGGGTGAGGCTGTTAGAACGGAGGTGTTAGAAGCTGTCTCTGCCGGCTAAGACCCCAGTCTGGTCCTTAGTTTCTAATGTGAGATAAATGCAAACGAAGCTGCAGTGTTTTCCAACGGATTTGGGATTCAAGTAGTAGCTTTGCTGCCTTGAAAACCTGTGTTGATTTGTTAAATGATTCACTCGATCAACATCGGTGTCACTCTGGGCGCCAGGCAGTGTGAAGTGAGGATGCAGTGATGGAACTGATGGAGGGTGGGTGTGGCAGGAGTTGGAGAGCAGAGAGGTGAAGGGGTAAACCGTCCTGTGGTGTTTTAGAAGAACTCCTCATGGAATGGGAAGCCAGAGGAGGGGGCCCTTCTTCAGGCTCCCCGTGACAGGCATTTATTGGATACCTGTTAAGTGATACGTGCTTCCTGCAGTGAGTAGCAAATGGGCGCTTCGTCAGCGTGGGCAGAGGGCACTGTTGAGCTCCTGTGAGGGTGCTTCTCACCCAGTAACTCCCTCATTGGGTGAGAAGTGATGGGGAAGCTTTCCTTACATTTGATGGATGAAGTGGAGGGCCAAGCCAGGTGAAGAGGGGGAAGAAAGGGCATTCCAGACAGAAGTAGGCTTTGGGACAGAGTCCTGGGGTGGGGTGAGGGCTGTGGTGACCCTGTGGTACGGTGACCTGGGAACCCCTCTGCTTACATTTGCACAATGGGAAAGGCTTCCCCCAGGTTGACTGCTAACTTTATTTGTGATATTATTATTTTTGGCCATGAAGAAAAACAAATTAGCCTTCTGGAATGTTCCTTTTGTCTTTCCCCTTTATTCATCACTGCTAATATTAGATTTGAAAAAACGAGAGGAGAAGGCATGGCCTCATTCTGCAAAACCAATCAAAGCTTAAGCCCGGTAAGAGGAATTGGGGCTTGTGTCAAAGAGACCTTATCGTTGAGAATCACAGGTTAACAGGACTACGCTCAATTCTGTCACTCCTCTCCTTGTTTATGGTGTGTCCCCCGTGGAGGGGACCTGGCTCATTTCTGTCTCCCCAGGCCCCCAGGCCTGTGTGTGTTTTCACTGTGCCCTTTAGGTAGAACCAGTTTGACCAGTGGGAGGAAGTTGGAAGTCCTGGCCAGGTCTGTAGCAGAGAAATAAGACGTGCGTCGGAGGGCTCCAAGCTCCTGTCTTCCCCATCGGGAACCTCGCTAGACCAGCCCCTGGTTGTCCAGTGCCCTGGGCTCACATCCCACGTGGCTGGTGGGTCTGCAGTGCCGTCTGCAGGGAGCCTCATGGTGTTTGCCCAGCCCTGTGGGGTGAGGTCACTGTAAGTTCTCCACAGCTGGGGTGGGAGTGGGTGGTGGAGGGGGCATGGGGTGGGTAAGAGCCGGGTTGTTTCACTGGCGTATATTTTCCCAAATTGCAGTAACCTTTCTGCCTGAAGAAGGATGATTAAAGAGTTTAGATCTCTCCCCCATCTCTCCTCTGCATCTCTTTGCCGCTGAGCAAAATGAAATGCAAAAAGAGATAATATTCAGGTCAGCTAAATCTTTTCTGATTTGTGGGTGGATTTGCAAAGACCATCGATAATGAAGTCAGTGGTCTTCTCCCCTGGCACTGACGTTATGAAAGACAAAAGTGTTGAAAGGTGGACTCATTTTTTGTGTCACGGAAAAGCAATAAAGCCCAGACTCATCCACGACCAGTATATTTCCTAAGAAACCTGCGTATTTGGGGCACTGCGACCCTTTGGACCAGAGAGAGATGAGATAGTTTCCGCCTCGTTGTGGATAAGGCTTCAATGATACTTTATTCTAAAGAAAGGTATTAAAATATCTTTGAATTGTGTCTGTCAGTTCAGTGAGAATTTGACAGAAGACTCTTTTATGTATTTCTTTTCACTATCTTATCTTTGCCATCCCTCACACCTGTTTCCATACAAAAGGCAAAAAGAAATAATGAATAACCAAAGACAGGTTCCTGTATCTTGCTATGCCCCTGCACCATTTCTTTAATTATTTGCATGAGTTCAGTGATTCTAATATCCAACATTGCATGAAATCTTGCCGCAGGGAATTTTATTGGCAGAGAAAACAATCTCTCCATTCCTAGGAAAGAAAGAGATGAACCCCAGAGAAGTAACTTGGTGACTTTGAAAGTGGTACCCTTTTCAGAAATGTGGGTATTCTGTCAGACCCACACTCATGCATGCAGCTGGAGGGATTTTCTGACCTTGAGCCCATCACCTCTAGTTTTCCTATATTTCTCCTTCTAGTTTGAGCCTGATGTTTTGAACCAGGTAAGGGAAGCTGCTACACCCACTGGGGAGTTTGTATGTTGCACAGCTCACAGAAATGGGGGATGCTGGGTCCACTGGGAATTTTCCTCATTTACTTTAGCAATCTTTCTTTTTATTCATTGCATCCTTTTTTATTATTATGGTAAAATAGACACAGCATAAATTGACCATTTTGGGGTGTACGGTTCTGTGGCATTAAGCGCATTCACATCGTTGTGCAGCCATCACCCCCTTCCATCTTCAGAGCTTTGTCATCTTCCGCAACTGAAACTCTCCACCCATCACACACTAACCCCCATTGCCGTCCTCCTCAGCCCTTGGCAACCACCATCCTACCTTCTGTCTCTATGAATTTTAAGAATTCTAGGCACATCATGTAAGAAGAATTATAGAATATCTGGTCTTTTGTGTGTGGCTTACTTCACTTAGCATAGTGTCTTCAAGGTATCCTGTGTCAGCATTTCCCTCCTTTTTAAGACTGAATAATATTCCATTGTATGTATAGACCACATTTGATCTGTTGGTCGACTCTTGGGTTGTTTCCACATTTTGGCCGTTGTGAATAACGCTGCTGTGAACATGGCCGTACAAATATCTGTTCAGGTCCCTGCTTTCACTTCTTTTGGCTATATACCCAGAAGTGTAATTGCTGGATCATATGGTAGTTCTAAGTTTAACGTTTTGAGGAAACATTAAACCGTCTTCCACAGTGGCTGTACCGTTTTACATTCCCACCAGCAATATTATAAAGTTTCCAATTTTTCCACATCTTGGCCAATACTTTTTCTTTTCTATTAGAAAAAAATGCCATCCTAGTGAATGTGCAGTGATATCTCGTAGTTTTTAAAAATTGATTTATTTACTTTATTTATTTTTGGCTGCGTTGGGTCTTCGTTGCTATCTCGTAGTTTTTGATTTGACTAGTGATGTTGAGCATTTTTTCATGTGCTTATTGGCCATTTGTGTATCTTCTTTGGAGAAATGTCTGTTCAAGACCTTTGTCCATTTTTGAGTTACGTTGTTTTTTATTATCGAATTGTAGGAATTCCTTATATATTTTGGTTATCAATTCTTTATCAGATACAGGATTTGTAAATATTTTCTGCCATTCTGTGGGTTGCTTTCTCATTCTTTTGATAGTTTCCTTTGGATGCACAAAAGGTTTTAATTTTGATGAAGTCCACATCTATTTTTTGTCGTTGTTGCTGCCAGTGCTTTTGGTGTCATAGCCAAGAAATTTCTGCCTAACCCAGTGCCATGAAGTTTCTCTCGTGTGTTTTCTTCTAAGAGCTTTGCAGTTTTATTAGCTTTTATGTTTACGTCTTCTATCCATTTTGAGTTACTTTTTGTGAATGATTCTTCATTCTTTTGCATACAGATACCAGTCTTTTCCAACACCCCATTTGTTGAAAAGATTATCTTTTCTCCAGGTCCTGGCACCCATGTCAGAATAATTTAACCACATATGTGAGAGTTTATTTCTGGGCTCTTTATTCTATCCCATTAGTCTGTATGTCTGTATATGCCGCACAGTTTTGATTACCAGAGCTTTGTAGTATGTGTTGAAATCAGGAAGTGTGAGGCCTCCAACTTTGTTCATTTTCAATATTGTTTTGACTATTTGGGCTCCTGTGGGATGGATTTTTCTATTTCTGCAAAAATGTCATTGGGAATTTTTTTTTTTTTTTAAATGGGCGAGTGCTCGCTCTAGAGAAGGGTTTCTTTTATTTATTTTTTGGCCACACCATGTGGCATGTGGGATCTTAGCTCCCTGACCAGGGATCGAACCCATGCTCCCTTTAGTGGAAGCTTGGAGTCTTAACCACTGGACCACCAGGGAAGTCCCTGTCATTGGGATTTTAATAGGAATTGCATTGAATCTGTAGATCTCTTTGGGTAGCACTGACATCTTAACAATATTAACTCTTCCAGTCCATGAACGTGAGATGACTTTCCATGTATTTGTATCTTTTAATTTCTTTCTGCATTGGTCTGTTGTTTTCAGTATGCAAGTCTTTGACCTCCTTAGTTAAGTTTGTTCCTAAGTATTTTACTTTTTATTTGTTTTATCTTTAAAAAATATTAGAGACAACACTTGTAGCAGCATCCTTAGGACCAGGCTCTGAGGATCTTCCTTCCCTTCCCTTCCCTATCCTGTTCCTTTTCCTTGCTTCCATCCACGTTAGAGTTCCTGCTGTGTGCCGGGTACTGTTAGGTGCTGGGCAAAAGTAAGGCTGATGGTGAAAGCAGTGCTGAGGGTCACCATGGCTCAGGCCTCTGGGAGGCTCTAACCCTGCCTGAGTCGCCTGCCCCCAAATCAGAGAAGTGGAAGGACTGGGCTGTGGGTCATAGAAGCTGGTAATTGAGTGGGTGCCAGTCTCTTTTTTACAATAAAATTTAGGAAGCCCAGCCCCTAGCTCTGATGTAGGGTGGGAGCTGCCCCCTGCTCAGAGTCAAGTTCAAAGGTTGTACGTAAGTGTTTTCTGATTCTTTCTACACTGTTTTTCCTGAATGGGTCCAATATGTGAAAAGGTTGTTCCTTAGAGACCAGGCTGCGGGGTGACTTTACTCCCTGGGGCTGCATTGTGCTCAGCTTATCTCTGCAGCACCAGTCCACTGCTGGACCAGAGCAGACGCCAGATAGAGGCTTGGGAAACGCTGTATGTCTGTGCTTGGCATGGACTAGATAAACATGTGTTGGGCTTGTGAAACTCAAGGAGAGCAAGACAGACAGCCCCTCAGAAGCAGGCCCTGTGGGGGGCACAGCCAGGGTCCACGCTCCGTCCCCTTAAGGACAGGGTCTGCATTTTCCCCAGCCCTGCGAAGATACCTGCTGTTGAACATTTTTTTCCCCACTGATGGCAAGACAAAGGGAATGAGATCACAGAGCCGTTAATTTTCACAAATTGACTTTCTAAAAGAATTCATTAACTTTTAAATTGCTACTTGAAATCCTGAAGTCATGTTTCAGGGGGACAGTGTGTGGAATAGGGAGAGAAGCTGGGAGCTGAGCAGATTTTGAGAAGTGATGTGTGGTCAAGCCCATGCCTTTGGTGCATTAAGGAGGCTTTGAAGCCGCGCGCCGCTGGTGGATTATCTCATTAGATGGAAGAAACCCAAAGCAGAGCTGGGAAAGCTAATATTGTGTCTCTCTTTCTTATTGATTGAATAAGTCTCGGGCTCCTGGATCTGTCTGCAGAGGTCAAGATCATTTTGAAAAGGAACACATGATACAGTGTTTGCTTTCACTCTGTTGCAAACCTCACAAGAAGGAATACTTTGTGGTCTGGTTAAATGCAGTGAATTTTTGTTGAATGCCTGCAAGGTATGGTGTTAGCTACTGTGGAAAATCCAGTGATTAACAAATGTTTACTTTCCCCAAGGAGTTGGGTCTGGAGGAAGAGACAGATATAGATAAGTAACCCTCCAAGGCCCTACGGTGTCACAGAGCTCATAGGAAAGTTGGGAAGCAAGCAATTAATTCAGGTGTGCGTGTACCATTTTTTGGTCCGGGGGAAGACGTCAGAGTTCAGTAAGGATCTGGAAAAGGATGTGAAGTTAAAGGCAGCCCTTGTAGACAAGCGGGGTCTTCAGAGGGAGTGGGGGGAGGGGCATTCCTAGTGGCAGGAGCAGCTTGTGATAGGCCTGGGGTGGGGGGAAGGGGAGCTGAAGGAGGGGGAGTGGGGGGCGGAGACGAGATCGGAAAGGTGGACCGAAGTCAGATCCCACAGGGCTTTGAATGCTGGGCTGGAGAATTAGCCATTATTCAGGAAGCCAAGAGAAACCACGTAGTGTTTTGGAGTAAGATTTAAGGAAGGTAACTTTGGTGATGGAGAGAAGATTTTATATAGGAAAGCAGCCTGAAGTATTATTTTTCATCTCAATGAGAGATGGTGAAGGCTTGGGTCAGGAAGAGTGGTGTGGTGTTGACAGTCTGGAAGGGACACCCCAGGGTCCCAGGGCTGCTGTCATTTGCTGTGCCTCCTTGAGCAAGTCATGACTCCTCTGGAGGCCTCTGTGTTTTCATCTGTTAAATGGGCTGAGGGACTGTAGCGTCCCCGCCCCCCCCTCCCCCCAATGTCAGAGTAGTCAAGTAGGTTTTTTTGTTTTTCCCTGAATAGGAGTTACATTTCATTGAATTCTTTTTCTGCACCGATTGGGATGATCATATGCTTTTTTATCATTTACTCTGTTAAAGTGGTGAATTACATTAATCTGTTTTCTGGATGTTAAGCCAACCTTGCATTTCTGGAATTACCTCAGTTTGGGTTCTTCTGTGTAAGGAATGAGAAATCCATTACCATGATGTTGTAGACCCTGGTGGACTTCAGGAGTGCACAGGCACATTTGCCTGTCAGGGATCCAGGCTGGATGTTGTGATTTGTGGGAAGCCATCAGGAGGGCAACGTGAGGCCCAGAGAGGGCGAAGTTTGAGGAAGAGACCCTGCAGGGCTTTGACATTCTGGCCTCTCATCCAGGCTGGCCTCTGGCCCTGTATAGCCCCTCCACTGGCTGCTCATGTATGGGCCGACTCTGAGCTGCTATAAACCCTGATGAGGGAAGTGGGAAAAATTTTATCTTCACCTCCTAGGACTGTCGTGAGTGTTGAATTAGCTGAACGTGTGAAGCTTTTAGCCCACTGGCTAGCCCAGGGAATATACTCAGTAAATGTCAGCCACTGTCATTACCAGCGTCATCACCCTCACCACCACCACCGTCGTCATCTTCGTCTGTAGTATCATCACCGTCAGTGTTATTAATAATCTTGGTGTAAACGGAAGCCCTCCTGTATGACTTACGAGCCACACTTCTTTCCTTACGTTCCTGGGCAGCCGTTTTTAGGGTGATCAGGAGGCAGAGGAGATGCCTTTGGCTTTTCAACATCTCTGATGCACCTAAGCTGTGTGAAGCACGGACCAGAGTGTTTATTTTTTATTTTGGGAAAAAACGATCCATGCGCTTCCTTACTCTGTGCTGCTGCCGGCTCTGCCAGAAAAAAGCTACCCCCCCCCCCCCAACACGCCATCCTGGGAAAGAAGCTCCCATTTCACTTTTCACGTGAATAACACGTCAAGCTTGTATGCTGGACTCTGCGGTCCAGGATTGAGAAATTCATGTTGAAGGTGCATTTATACCCAGTGACGCCGTTTCAAGCCAGGCTATTAAGAAAGGTAAATGGCTTTGAGGGGCAGGAATCGATGAAGGGTTCACCCACCAGCCAGAGGGAGGTGAAGGCTGCTCTCTCCAAAGATGTGAACGAAGGCGCGATGACCATGTTCTCTTGTAGAGGTGTTCCCACATCTTAACAGACGAGAGCGATAAAGAAGACAAACTGCAGAAAGGCCGCCATCTCTGTGCTTCTGTCAAGTAAAGACATTTTTAAAGCCAGATGCCATCTGCCGTCATCATCCTTCGTAAAGGAGAAGATGCTTCTGGTCCTTCTCGTCTCTGCTTTCACCCCCCACCCCCAAAAAGGGGCAGCGTCGAAAGGTCCCATAATCAGAATAAGGCATAGCCTTTTACATTGAACACTTTGGGGCTTATTCAAGAAAAATTCACTGCATTGTTCTCATTCTTCTATCAGCCAAGAATCGGGGAACCTCAGCCTCAGACTTGTTCAGATGCTTGCAACCCTGCTCAGCAGTGAATAAATCAACCACAGAATACCACTTCTAAATTGTTTTCCACATTCCTTCCTGCATATGTTTCCTATTGCTGCCATAACAAACTACAAACTTAGGGGTTTAAAACAACACAAATTTATAATCTTACAGTTCTGGACGTCAGAAGTCCTGAAGTCAGCGTTTCGGCAGGGCTCTGTTCCTTCTGGAGGCTCTTGGGGAGAGTCCTTTCCTTGCCTATTCCAGTTTCTAGAGGCTGCCAATACTCCTTGGCGTGTGGCCCCTTCCTTGCTTCCATGGTCACATCTCTGGCTGACTCTGACACTCCTGTTGTCTCTTGTGGAACCTTGTGATTTACATTGGACCCACCTGGATAACCCGGGATTAGCACCCCCATGTCAAGATCTTTAACCCAATCACATCTGCACTGGCCCCCTTTGCTGTGTAAGGGAGCATCCTCACAGGTTCTGGGATTTGGATGTGAACGTCTCTGTGGGCCATTTTTCTATCTGCCACACTTCCTCCTCCCTCCCACTTCCTCGTCCAATAATTTGTATAGTTGAGTCTTTTAATTTGCATTTAAATGTGGGATCCTTAAGGCTGGGGGCTGGGCAGCCATTGTTGTGGTCCAGGCTCTGCTGTGTCATTTGGGGCCACGGGCATAAACGCTCGGAGGCTCCCTTTCCCTTCATCTGTGAAATCATGGGTCTTCAAAGCCTCATTTCATAGTTAAATTTGAAATGTCTCTATTCTTGTATGAGATTTTCACAACTGCTTTTCTCTGCCTGCTTCAGAGATGGAGGGGCCACCACTTAGAGGTTTTTGCGTGTATGCCTTACAAATTCGCATGGACCTGAATGTATTTACAGTGGACTTGTCCATTTTATTTTATTTGTATTGTTTTTGATGTGTTTATTTTTTCCACATCTGTAATAGAACAGGCATGCTGGCAAGGATGCTGTTAAGAACGATGATAAATGCATTTATGGTTCCTGAAGGCTTTGAAAGTGGTGGTGCTGGGCTGGGAGAGGCTGGCATATGTTTTGAGCTTTCTTTATCTAATGCTGTTATTTCTTGTTAGAGATTCACCATAAAATGCTAAATAAACTTAATAACTACTAATAACCATTTATGTCAGTTGAGGACATTTAAATTTTATGAGTATGGGTGAAAATATAGGAAGATAACTGTGAAAATAGAATTTTCTATGTATATATGGTTATTGATGTTTTATTTTATTTTTTAACATCTTTATTGGAGTATAATTGCTTTACAATGGTGTGTTAGTTTCTGCCGTATAACAAAGTGAATCAACTGTACATAAACATATATCCCCATATCTCCTCCCTCTTGTGTCTCCCTCCCACCCTCCGTATCCCACCCCTCTAGGTGGACACAAAGCACCTTTGTGAACATGTGATAGTCTGCTAAGTCTTTGTGGCAGTAAAAACAAAATACCCTCTAACACAATAAGAGCTTTTACAATTTACTAAGCGTTCACTGCAGGCAACACATTGCATCAAATTAACAGATCCATTTCTTTTTTTTTTAATTTGGCTGCGCCGGGTCTTGGTTGCAACATGCGGGATCTTAGTTGCGGCCTGTGGGATCTAGTTCCCTGACCAGGGGTCGAACCCGGGCCCCCTGCATTGTGAGTGCAGAGTCTTAACCACTGGACCACCAGGGAAGTCCCAGCATTATTTTCTTTAAGACACAGAGTACACACACCATCCTATGAGGTAGATATCAGTCTCCTTATTATACAGATGGGGAAGCTGAAGATGTGGAGGGTAGGGTGTTTGCTGGAGGCCACCCAGGTCTCCCTGGGGAGAGGTGGTACCCTGCCCACTCTGCCTGCTTCCAGAGACCGCAAATGCAGCTTGGTTATGGAGCTGGCGACAGGAAGTGTGCTGTGTTGCTGGGTGTTTTTGTAGAAGGGGTTTGAACATGCTTGGACTTGGCTCTCTGGAAGAGGTGACACGGGTGGGAAGACCCCTTTGGCAGGGGAGGAATAAGGAGTGACACACAGGTGTGGCTTCTTTCTTTCAAGGAGAAGCAGTGACAGGGGCCAGGGGTGTGCGGTTGGAAGGAGGGCCAGGCAGTCAGTCAGATGATGGAGGCCCCCCATGCTTGTTGGAGAAGTTTGCACATGATATGACCAGGGAGGACTCCAGAAATGGACACAGTAATGGTGCCTGTAAAAGACAGCCTAGTCCAGCAAGGTGTTCAGGATGGATGGATGAGAGTTTGATCCTGATTGATGAAAGGTTTACGATGAATTTTGCCTCAAGCCTGACATCTTTTTAGGGAGAATCCACTAGGAAGGAAAAACATCACTGTGTTTATTTATTTTTATTGAGAGTAAGCTAATTGAATATTTGGGAGTCATAAGCAGTGTGATTGTTGCCTTTATCTCCATGCTTGAGCAAAAGTATGACCTGAATTTAATGGAATGACTTTTACGTTCTCAGCTAGGAGGAACAGAACTGCTTTTTTAAAAAAAATTATTTATTAATTTATTATTTATTTATTTTTGGCTGCGCCGGGTCTTAGTTGCAGCATGCGGAATCTTTGTTGCGGCATGCAGACTTCTTAGTTGTGGCATGCAAACTCTTAGTTGCGGCATGTAGGATCTAGTTCCCCGACCAGGGATCGGACCCCGGTCCCCTGCAGTGGGAGCGTGGAGTCTTGCCCATTGGACCACCAGGGAAGTCCCAGGGATTTCAGACATTTGTTGCATATTGTCACTTTGAAGGATTGCTTCCTAATATGAGACATATTTTTTTGCCTGTTTGATTGCTTAATAGCAGCATTGGCTATGTAGTAATTTAAAGAATCAGTTTGATTTTCAAAAAATATTCAGTCCATGTGTCATTGATTTACAGATAGGAAAAAGTCATCTAATGAAAAAAGTCTGTTAATGGAAATATAAGACAGTATATGAAGTGATAATTGAAATGTTGTTGACAAGAGCTTTAGTTTTCTTTCTGTTATAAACATTATTCCACCATAAAAAGAAATGAGGTTCTGATACGTGGTACGATGTGCGTACACCTTGAAAACATTATGCTAAGTGGAAGAAGCAGACACAAAAGGATAATACTGTACGATTAACGGGGTGGCTGGGGTAGTCAGATTCATAGAGACAGAAAGTGAGTTACAGGTTATCAGGGGCTGGCGGAGGGAGTGATAGGGAGTGATTGCTTAATGGTTATGGGGTTTCTGTTTGGAGTGATGAAAAAGTTCTGGAACCTGATGGTGGTGATGGGAGAGCAACACTGTGAATGTAACTAACATCACTGAATTGTACACTTAAAAATAGTTAAAAAGGCAAATTTCACATCATACGTATTTTACCACAAAAAACCACTTGTGGTTTTCTGGCGTTATGAGTAGTTACGAATTTCTTCTTCTTAAACTGAGGACCCTTGAAAAAAAAGCCTCCTTTTGTGGGTATCAGAGAGGATGATCCAGGCAAAGACTGAATATTTCAATCTTAAAAATGGCAGAAACAATCCAGCATAGTTACCTTTACTAATATCTTCTTACCTCTTTTTCCTCTGAACAGCTTTTTATAACTATGATGCCAGGGGAGCGGATGAACTTTCTTTACAAATAGGAGACACCGTGCACATCCTGGAAACGTATGAAGGTGCGTATTTATTTTGGTGTCTTTCTGTTTGTAGTTTTGTGCAGTTAGTACATTTTTCAGTGCGTAATGGGCAAAGCATTACCCTGTTAGGAAAGCGTGTATGGTTGGTTTTCTTGCATGATAGATGCTCTGTCGGGAAAGGGCAGTGGTGAGGTTATCTGTTATTTAAATCAGTTTTTTTTTTTTTTTTAATTTAAGGTGAACTTAAAACTAAATTCCTAAACTTTTAACCTCTCAAGTTTTCTGTTGAAATAGTTGTTTTATTAAGAAAAAAACCCCCATTGTTTCCTTTTTGGCAAATCTATGTCCATCTTGACTGTTAATAACTGACCACTTGAAAAAAAATTTTTAAATACATTTAAGATATTTTAGTGTTAGGCTCATTGTTTTGAGGTGTTTTATGTGAATGGTGAGACTTTCTATGCTCTCACGTAGATTTGTTAACAACTTCCTGAGAGGAGCCAAAATTGTCATTTCTTATTTCCTTTTTAAAAAATCTATGACCCCATTTTCTGAATGGTGAACAGAGATTGTCACAGCTTTGTGGGATGTGGTCCAGTAAAGCAGTTGTTGTAATCATCCAATATACTGTCGGTGACAGTGGTTTCCTGATGTCCTTGGGTTTTCAGACAATTGGTTTTCATATTTAGGGTTTTGCAAATCATTAAAACGGGACACCTTTCGTTTTATGCTGTGGTTTATCGTTGCACAGAAAAGGAGCAATAGCGGGCTTGAGTTTTAGACTCCTCACATGTGTGAGAGGAGTGTTGGTGGCTTTGTTTCTTGTTCAAAGGGGGTGACTTCCATATAACATAGGAAAAAAGAGAACTGATTAAAATTGATAATTCCAACAGCAAAATTGCTTTCAGATTGGGTTTAGCCAGACCCTTCCAAGTAGGAGGTTGGGTGACGGGGAGAGGAAATTGCTCACATCCCGTAGTAATCACAAATTGATCTTCAGACTCGGTCTTTGGAATCCTCTCTGCACGCGAGTGACACAGCGTTCAGCTTCTGTGCACCAGGCAAGCTGCAGCTTGCTCCCGTGTTCCTGGAGAAGCGCAAACCCATTAAAGTACCCGTGTCCACGTCCATGTCCCTCATTTCCCCATCTGACTCATGCTGGCTTGGAATTCCATTCCATTTGCACCTTTTACCCTAAGAAATGTCCTACTGGGGGGGAAAAAAATCAGCTTTTGTGTCATATGCCTGGAAGCAGATGTAATACTGCAAAAACGGTCTTTATGTGAATGAGTAGCTGCAATGGGCACCTTCTGCCTGGTTTCAGTTTTTACAGCTGACATTTGGATTGCCTTATCTGCTCCCAGTATATATATGGCCAGTGACTGAGAGGAGATAGAGAAATTAACTAGAGGTTAAGGATCAAAGCTCTCATCTCAGACACTTTTCAGATCTGAAGGAAGAGTGCTCTTACATCTTTTTTTATTTCTGCCCCCGGTCAGTTGCATTTGAAATCCTGGTTAATAAACACTGGGCAATGACGTCATTCCTGAATAGATAACAATTTCCTGTGCAGCCCGGGGTAGCAGGGGCTGCGACTTCTTGTTTTTTGCTTTGTAAGAAGAATGCACTCTTTAAACAGGGGAATCCTTGGGTGAGTCGATGATCCCTGTACATTTAACTAAAAAAAATAATTGGTGGCAGGCATTTGACTGTTCGGCCAGCATCGTGATAAAGGATTCTTCGGTGAGGACTTAGTTTCCGGGCTCATCAGCCTTCTAAGTCCTGATAAAAATATTCCAGGCTTTGTAAAGACCCTGTGACATAAAATGACTTCCCCTTCTTTAACTGCTGTATTTTTTGGTTGTAGTCAGAATCCGATCAGAGAAATGCATTTGGGGAAGTAGTTTTGATTTTGGGAAACTTGGTGACTTTATTATCATCAAATAACAATGGAATAATTGTTTTTCTGCTCTTTCCTCTTGTTCTGTTTAAATTTTATGGATTATATTAGCGTTTGGCATTCTCTTCTTCTTTTCTCCTCACCCCTTCCACTTTTCCCCTAAGAAAATTTATTTATGGTTGTCAAATTTAACTTTCCCTTTCTATGTGATCCTGTTCAGGGTAGGGTACTACTGGGATTGCTCCGGAGAATATAATTTCTAGATGATTATTCCTTATATTAAGGTTCAAGGAACACGTTTACCTGCAAGTTATGGTTAATTTTTCTGTCTCAGGCTCATGGAGGCTTGGAGCACAGAACAAAGAAAAGAACGTTTCCGGTCACCAGGGAGGTGGACTGAGCTTTGAGGGGTCATTCGGGGTATGCCTCTGCCTTTAAGCAGTGTCCAGGGTCAACCAGACAGGAGAGGTGAGCCCAGGTCACCGATGTTGATTAAGTGACTCTCCAGCCAAGGAGATGCCAGTCCTGTCACCTGCTCATTTCCAGAAGGATCTCCACGGGCTGGGTGCTGTGCCTGTGTGAGAGGGCAGCATTGCACCCAGATCAGGAAGGCATTCTTTTGATGAAACCGCAACACTGGAGCTTAATTTATTCAAAATTTTCAAAGTGATAATGATCTATTTTCTTCCAAAATGCACCTTAATTCCTTTTCCTGCCACCAGCATCTGTCAACTGAAGGTCTTGAGAGGACTGCCTCTGGGTTTCCTGGGGCGACTGTAACAAAGTACCACACGGTGGGGAGTTTAAACAACAGAAATGTGTTCCCGCACAGTTCTGGAGGCTATAAGTCCAAGACCAAGGTGTCGGCAGGGTTGGTTGCTTCTCAGGGCTGAGAGGGGCAAGCTGTTCCACGGGTCTCCCCAAGCTCTGGTGGTTTGCTGACATCGCTGGCATTCCTTGCCTTGTAGATGCAACGCCCTAGATTCTGCCTGTGTGATCACTTGGCGTCCTCCCTGCGCTTGACTTTGACTGTCTATTCCTCCTTTTTATAAGGACACTGTATTGGATTAGGTCCACTGTAATGACCTCATCTAACTTGATTATCTGCCAAGACCCTATTTCTAGATAAGGGTACACCCACAGGTGGAGGGAGTTAGGACTTCAACATCTGTTTGGGGTGGGCAGAACACAGTTCAACCCACAACCCACTACAAACAAAGTAGTCATGTTGATAAGGCTCTCATTTCACAGAAGACCACCAGGCCCTCCAGTGCAGCCTCCACCCAGCAGGCATCCTTTGCACCTTGTCCCAGGTGACCGGCCACCTGGCCCCAGCCTAGTGGAAGAGCACCGCAGCCGTGCTTCTCATCCTGTGTTGCTTCCAGAACCTCCATCCTCTGGGCTGGGTCTGCGCCCTGCTGCCGGCCCGGGTGCCTGCAAAATATTGTACCCAGGACAGCTCCAGAACGCCCAGTGTGCACGCAGATGCTGTCCATTAGGGCATGGTTTGGTCAGATCCGGCCTTTGGCTGTCTTGTAGTTCAGTACTCAGAGCAGGACACAGTACACCTGACACAGGTGACTGTGCTGTCCATCCAGGCAGGTACTTGTGAGGTGGGCAGGACCCAGGACCTTAGTGATCTAGTTTCCTCCTGTCCTACCTGAGCCCCAGCCTTTTATTTTTTAATATTTATAATTTATTTACTTATTTGGTTGCGCCGGCTCCTTAGTTGCGGCATGCGTGTGGGATCTAGTTCCCTGACCAGGGATCGAACCTGGTCCCCCTGCATTGGGAGCGCGGAGTCTTATCCACTGCGCCACCAGGGAAGTCCCCCCAGCCTTCTTCTCACACGTGTCCTAGCTTTGCTGCCGGTGGCTTCTCAGATGCTTGGTGAGCGCCCCTCTGCACCTGTGCTCTGCTGGGCCTCCCTCCTCCTTCCTCCATCTGACTAGCCATCCTTGAAGACTCCGCCTAAGCACACCTCCCTGGGCAGAAGCTCCCTTCCGACTCCCTTGCGCCTGCTTTGTTCTGCCTGGTCCTGTCCTCAGCTGGTTCCAGCCCTGGACTTGAGTGTGTGTGCTCCTGTCCTGTTGGGAACGCTCCAGTGTACCCACTGACTTGGCTGCCGTTTTCCTGGGCTGGACGGGGCCCTCCCTGAGTTTCAGGACTACGTCTGACCTATACTTGCCGTTGGGGGGCGGGTGTCTCTTGTTTGGAGCAGGTTGGTTGAGCCCTGCCTGGGAGGAGTGAATCAGCCTGTTAATTCAATGAGCCATGCACCTTTCTGCTCCTATAGCTGCATTCCCACTGGCCTGCCCCTCCAAAGCAGCAGCCGCTCATCATCCTTCTGTGCCCCCACTTCCCTGCATGAGACCTCTGCAGGGATGTCCTCTCTCCTCCATGCTCAAATCTCTGCCCTTGGTGGTGGCTTGAGCCCTGCTTGTCGTAGGGGAATCTTCTGGTGTGTGAGCCCTTGGAGGGCAGAAATTGGGTCTAATCTATTGATATTTCTACATTTGCTCTGTCTAGTGTGGCCTCTGGCACATAGTCTGGGTTCTCAGTTGGTGGAAGGAATAACAGACGCAGAAATTCTTGGGAAGGGAAAGCCTAGGTGTTCCTTTTGCTTAGGAAGAGGCCATTAAAAAAGAAACCATTTGTCATAAAGTAAAATCAAAGGACCCCCTTATCTTTTTATCCCGGTAGCTCAACTCTTTCTTCTCTTCCTTCTTCTGGAAAACCCTTCTGCTGTGTTTGAAGTGAATTTTTCTCTTGGCCTGTACTGGTTGGTATATATATATATATAAATATTTTTAATAGATCTTTATTGGAGTATAATTGCTTCACAATACCGTGTTAGTTTCTGTTGCATGACAAAGCGAATCTGCATACACATGTCCCCATATCCCCTCCCTTTGAGCTTCCCTCCCATCCTCCCTATCCCACCCCTCTAGGTCATGTATATACATGTGGTTGTAGCTCTCATTCTGTTTCCTTCTTTTAAAAAAATTATTTATTTTTGGCTGCGTTGGGTCTTCGTTGCTGCACGCGGGCTTTCTCTAGTTGTGGCGAGTAGGGGCTACTCTTTGTTGCGGTGCGCGGGCTTCTCATTGCGGTGGCTTCTCTTATGGGGCACAGGCTCTAGGTGCACGGGCTTCGGTAGTTGTGGCACGTGGGCTCAGTAGTAGTGGCTCGTGGGCTCTAGAGCCCAGGCTCAGTAGTTGTGGCGCACGGGCTCAGTATTTGTGGCTTGCGGGCTCTAGAGTAGTTGTGGTGCACGGGCTTAGTTGCTCCACGGCATGTGAGATCCTCCTGGACCAGGGCTTGAACCTGTGTCCCCTGCATTGGCAGGCGGATTCTTAACCGCTGCACCACCAGGGAAGACCCTCATTCTGTTTCTTACCTTTTTACTCAGCACTGTGCTCCAAGACGCAGTCCTGTTGTGTGTATATATTTAGTCCGTGGCCCTCACTGCTCTGTGTGCACCTGCATGTTTTGCTAACCACCCTCCAGTTCTGGGCACTCATTCTGCCCCCGTAGATCACGCTGCCATGGGCCTCCTGTGTCTGCCCCGCTGCGTGTGGATGGGTATGTGGGATGTCTTTGGGGTGCACGGCTGCTCGCGGGGTGTGGGGTTATATACTCTGGATAAGTAGGGTCACGCTCACACTGGTTGTGTGGCCTCCACTCCCATCCTCAGTGCCAGGGGCTGCCGGAATCCTGCAGCACTGGGATTTCCCTCCCTATAATAACCGTGCAGTAACATTATGTTTGAAATTTTGATTTATCTGATTATTAGTGTGAGCATCTCTTCATTCATGTGTAAGTCTCTTAGGTTCCTTCTTCTATACGTTGTTTATAAACGTTGCTTATTTTTGACTTGGTTTCTGTCTTCTTCTTGCCACGTTGAAGTATTTCCTTAGATGTTCTAGGACATTCATCCCATGTCAGTTTCAGAAAAGAAAGGGCCAAGTAATACTGAAAATACGGGAAGGATAAAATAACAGGATAGCGGACAGTCCGTTACGTTGAATACAGCCTTTTGAACTTTTTCCATTTCACTGTCTGTGAACATTGTCCTGGGTGGATGCTGATTCTGGCCTTGGCAGGTAGAAACCCGCGAAGGAGACAGTGCATGGCTCTCAGGAGGTAATCCTCCAAACGTGCAGGAAAATCTAGGCATTTTGTGTCTGCGGTGCCCCCTAGTCAATCTGTGCAGTTCCCTTGTCAGGAAATGAAATGGGTTCATTGGTTGTATCCAGGTCTTAGCAAATCCTTTGCGAGGCTCCTAGCAATTTCCAGCTTCTTTTCTGAATGCTCAGAAAGCATCTCTTCATAGTGCCTGGAGGATCTTAACCCCGTCACTTTCTGGTTCCTCTCCACCTCTGGTTGTTAAATTATTGCTCTGTTAGAGGTGTGTGATCATTGGTGCAATATAGGCCCGTTTTCAGTTTCTGGGCACCTTCATTCACGTATCCCAGGTTTCCGAGGTTTGACTATTTCATACTGTATAAAAACCCAATACTTGGATGTTCTCTGGGAGTTGACTCGACTGGCACTTTCCAAGTATCTCCGTCCTTTTGCTCCTGGGGGGCTGAGTTGGAATTTGTCCGAGCTTCTGATTTCCTTTTCTGGAGTGAGGTGGCCTAAAGCAGCTTCAGAGTGTTTGGGATAAGGAAACATCCACCGACGTCCTGCCGTGGCGTAGTTGTTGGGAGGTGGGTGACCGGCCGTGGACCCCTGGGCACTGGCAGGGACGATTTCTGCCCTCAGTTGAAGTGGAGGGGACAAGGGAGTGGTCCGGTCCAGTCCGGCACTGAATGTCTCTTCCATTTGGCATTTAATTCCTGCCAGCAGTGCTAGCACGTCTGTCTTCTGCTCTGTTTGCTTGTCCTCCCCACGTGAGGGAATGGGAACTTGAATCTAGGCCAGACCCCAAGGGGGTAGGCAGACCCGTATTCCTGGGCCCGGTGCTTCCTGTTGGGGGTCCAGCCTTTGCCACAGAAGCACTTTGTGCGATCGTGGCTGCTCCAGGGCAAAGCCGCCCTCCATCCCTTAGAGGGAGGAAGTCAGCTCTCAATAGGATTTCTGTTTTGCAGCAGCTCTTGATGATCTGAGGATGCTGGTATGTGCACTTGGCAGTGACCCCGCTCCATCCCGCAGAGGAACAGATACGAAAATGCACACTCCAGGAGCCTGCCTAAGGCCGGATGGTCAAAAGGACCACTCCTCCTCCTGGAACCGTGCTTCTTCAGTTCTCATTGGCGCCTTCAAGGCCGCGTGCGGCAGGTGCAGGTGAAGGAGCTGGAGGTCTGTGTGAAGAGGCCCCTGGCCAGGCTTCAAGCGTGGTTTTGAGATGCTGTTTAGGAGACCCCATAGCATCTCTCCAAAGCCTTAGGATTACTGAGTTCTGTTACGGGCTGACTTCCCTGGTTCTGCAAACAATGAGTTCTTGACAGCGGGAAGGTGCTGTTAGGACGCTGTGATGTCTCCTTGTACTAACTGTTTCGCTTTTGTGTTTGTTTAGGGTGGTACAGAGGTTACACCTTAAGGAAAAAGTCTAAGAAGGTAAGTCCTTGTTATTAAACACAGTGCATGTACCTTCATAAATCACAATAGGCGAGGAAGTAAATTCTGTCTCATGGTGCCTAAGAGTTGTCCTTATATATCTCTTTCTCTGAATTCAAAAAATACATGGGTTGAAATATGGGCTACCCTGAATTGTTTTCTTTAAAAATTTTTTTTAATTAAAAAAATTTTATTTTATTAATTGAAGTATAATTGATTATCAATGTTGTGTTAGTTTCAGGTGTACAGCAAAGTGGTTCAGTTATACATATACATATATCCATTTTTTTCAGATTCTTCTCCCATACAGGTTGTTACAAAATATTGAGTAGAGTTCCCTGTGCTATACAGTAGGTCCTTGTTAGTTATCTATTCTATATATAGTAGTGTGTATATGTTAACCCCAAACTTCTAATTTATCACTTCCCTTCCTGAATTGTTTTCTTCTGAACAACATATGTACGTAGAAATTGCAGTTTCATTTCTGTGAGTGAATGGATGGGCTGTGGCGTGATATTGACCTGCTGTCATGAGAGGTGGACTCTTCTTTTCCTGGTAGAATTCTGCATCCTGTTTAAGCACAGGGTGTGTAAGAGAATGATCTGGGTATAGCGACTTGAGAAGAAAGTACTGCTCACTATTTTCAATCTTGCATTATCCTTGATGATAAATTAGCAGATTTGCAGCGCTCACGCTTGCTTTTTCCCCTCTTGCTTATAACTATTTTTATACTGCTTACGTCGCTGGCAAAAGAAAGAGGTTCTGCCTTCCAGGGCAGTTTGCATGCGTGGTTGTTTGAATTTCTGAAGCTAAGATGTGCAGTTACATTGTGGTGGACAGTCCCGTACACAGTTCTGTTGTGGCTTTTCCGTTCTCAGCTTCACAAAATCTAATGACGGCTCTTCCATTTCATTCTATGATTCTGAAGTACTGTCCATTCTAAGCTGTGGTTTGGCTGTCCACGTTACCTTATAAAATCTCATTATACTTGACAGATGGTTCATTTTATTTCTGTTTCTTAGCTTGGCCTCTCATTATCTAGTTACTGGGCTGGGCTCCTCTTGTGGTCCGGAGCCTGTAGCTAAGGCAGCTGGAGTCCAGCTGTGCAAGCACAGGGCCTTCTTCATCTGCTTTCCCCAGACGCCCTGCTCTCAGGCTGTGCCGGACAGGTGGGAGCTGTCCATCCTCTGGTCTCAGTCACCTCGGAGGCCTCCAGGCTGAGCTTCGCGGCAGCCTTTCTCTGGCATAGTCTGTCCTAATGTGAGAGATGCTGTTAGGGATACCTGGTGAGCCAGATCTGCAAATGGGAGCCAGGACCTCCCACCTCCACCCTGCCGAGCTCAGACTGGGCTATGAGTCTCTACACATCCAATGACCTGGAGCCTTGAGCTTTGAACAAGGTAGATTCCAACCAGGTGGCTGGTGGAATAGATTTCTCCAGGGAAAGTTCTATTTTCACATTGATTATCTCTTCCATAATTTGGGATTAGCAGGTGCAAGCTATTACATATAAGATGGATAAACTACAAGGTCCTATTGTATAACACAGGGAACTATATTCAATATCTTGTGATAAACCGTCATGGAAAAGAATATGAAAAAGAATGTGTGTGTGTGTGTGTGTGTGTGTGTGTGTGTGTGTGTGTGTGTGTATATATATTTATTTAACTGAGTCACTTTGCTATACAGCAGAAATTAACACAACATTGTAAATCAACTATACTTGAATAAAAAAAAAAAAAGAATGTATTCCTGCAGATGAAAACCTGAGGTTCATGTGAGAAAGCCACAATTGAGGACTTGATTAATAAAGAGATTAGGGCTATGAACCATCCCCCTCCCCAGTGACAAAGCGCTAGGTGCATCCCAGGGAAGCTGTGCACTTTTCTTTGATATTTGGTGTCTGGTACCACCTTCCCAGTCGGGATCTCTCCCAACTCCTCATGCCTCCATGGGCCCTAATCCTTCCTCCCCTGCACCACAGGGCCCTGACTTTACAGCTCATAGAGCTGGGTAGGGGCATATTTATTTTTCCACCTAAAATCTTCATTAGCAGATGAGGAAATTGAAGCCTTAAAAAGGTCGGTTGTGATTTTGCATCAGCACCCCTGCCCCAGGCGGTAGCAGAGAAGGGACTTGGCTCCTAGTAACCTGACTCTGTGTTCTGGAAGCATCCTTTTATCGGTATTCACAAATGAGCAATAGATCTGGGCTGGTCCCGACTGCCCCAGCTGGAGAAGTTGCTCATTGCAGGCTTCCCTGGTGGCAAAGTGGTTAAGAATTCCACCTGCCAATGCAGGGAATACGGGTTCAATCCCTGGTCTGGGAAGATCCCACATGCCGCGGAGCAACTAAGCCCGTGCACCACAACTACTAAGCCTGTGCTCTAGAGCCCGTGAATCACAACTACTAAGCCCGCGTGCCACAGCTACTGAAGCCCACGTGCCTAGAGCCTGTGCTCCACAAAAAAAGAAGCCACCGCAATGAGAAGCCCGCGCACCGCTACGAAGAGTAGCCCCCGCTCGCTGCAACTAGAGAAAGCCCGCGCGCAGCAACGAAGACCCAATGCAGCCAAAAATAAAATGAATTAAAAAAAAAAAGTCACTTACTTCAAGCCTCCAGATGTGTCCAGCCTCATTTCTTTCACTGTCCCTTCTGTGGCTCCATGATTCTCGAGAGCAGGTTTACCGAGACTGAGGGACATCTCTGGACATGGGCAGGGGGCGAGACTGGCTTATTTGTATGCGTGTCCGTCCCATCGTCCCTCCCCGCCCCGTGCTCACCTTTTGACATCAAATGTGCACCTGGAGACCGTCCTGGGATCTGGAGGTGTCCTAGCATCGGGCACCCGCAGTCCTCTTTGGTGGTCAGCCTCTGTCTTTCTGCCTGATTCCTTCCCTCTCTGTGATAATTCTTCCTTACATGAAGTGCGGCCACTTCCCTGGCAGGCAGGAGGAACCTGAACCAGTGGTGCCCATGCCTCCTTCCCAAGCAGGATTAGTAGGGTGGTTTCTGGATTTCCTGTGGAAATCCTTCGGGGCCAGATGCCAGGGAAACCTAGTCGGAAGCTCCTGTTCCCACAGCAGGTGCCCGAAGCCACCAGGGCCACTAATTGGCTTTTTGCTGTGTGCATGACATCTCACGTGGGAAGCCACAACCTGTTTGCGTTGCATCGTTGCAAGATCCCAGGGCCTGGTGCCCCATTGCTTGCCCTCCAGGAAGGGAGGTAGTGTCCTTGCTCAGGAAGCAGGACCAGAACTCTTGGTAAAGCTCCTGGCACTTCACGCACGGCGCCTGACACTGACCGTCCTCTTGAGGAGCTGTCTCCCTCGGAACTGTCTGTTGGGCCCCTGTGTGCCGTACGCTTGGGGGTGCCAAGCACTGTCTCTGTGTAACCTGGTGTGCTCCCCCTAAGAGTCTGGCAGGTTGGGCGAAATGCACCCAGTTTCTCTATTTTATCTGACGGCCCCTCTGGAGATGGTTGCGAAAGTCTCCTTGGGTCAGGTAAGCAGTCAGTGCCTATGTGATGATCAACGGTATAAACTAACTTTTGATGACAATTTTAGTATTTCGAAAGGAAGAACTGTCAGAAGCCATTGTCAGAAATTGTTCTTAGACATCATTTGGCTGTGGATCTTCCTGTGTTGAGGTCAGCAGTAAAAACGAGGTGTGACCCATGGAGAAGACACAGCAAAGTCCCTGTGGGATTTTTTCTTTGCAAACAGATTGCGTCTGTTTTCTTCTAAGACGTCTGCAGCCTCTTTGAAACACAAGCGGATTGAGTTGCCATCTTTTACACTTCTTTGTTTTCTGTGCTATGTTGTGTATGAGACTTAGCATTAGGCTTGCAGATTTAATAGTGATCCAGCCATCCCCACCTCCATTATGGGGGGGCAGTCGTTCGATTTGCAATCAGTACTCATATTAATAATAAAACCTGCTGTCTTTTTTCCTCCCAAAGGGTATATTTCCTGCTTCATATATTCATCTTAAAGAAGCCATAGTTGAAGGAAAAGGGTGAGTCTTGTCTTGATATTTAAATGGAGTCATGCAGTGGTTGTATTTGGCCTGAGGCTCTTTGCAGGGCGATGTTGGGGGTTGGACAATGGGTGCCATTGACCCTGATGTGACAGGAGTTTGGGGAGAGAAGGGAAACTTCTGATCTAGGGCTGTCCATAGCATGGCTTTGAGCCTTCACACAGTCTTAAGTTAAGTCAGCGTCGGAACTGCAGTCAACCTCCTTGAACCTGATGCGGATTTGGAAAGCTTCCTAGTTCTTCCTCTGTGAGCCACCCTATTACGCAAAGCCTGCACGGCGCCCCCAGCTCTGAATCCATTTTTCCGGAAGACTTTGCAGGCTGTGACACAAATGGGGTTGAGGGTGAAGCAACAGTTGTTAAATTGGGGTGTGTGTGAATTTACACGTTGCTTAATGCTGACGTATGTTTCCTAGAGGTCATAAAACTGATGTATAAGATCTTTAAAAGGACATTCGTAGAACAGAAACCCATTAGGCAGGAATGGCAAAGGAATAGCCAGGTGCGAACTTGGAGGAAGGAGCATTAAAATGTTTTCCTTTTTTGTCTCTGCTACGTCTTCACACTAGTTAAATATGTAAATGATCAAAGTACTAACGATATGATTACTGCAGAATGACATCTCTGTGGCTGATTACAAAGTTGCCTTTCCAAGCAGTGTACTTTTAACATACGAAAAGGACTAGGTCGGGCTCTGCAGTTCCGATTAAAACGAAGAAAATAATTTAGAGGCATAAATGTGATGACCTGTAATAGGGTCCTTTTTGCTACAGATAAAATGTTTTGTATGTACAGTTTCAAAGGGAAGTAAAAAGAGGAAAGTTTGGAAACTTTCACCCTCCTGTGGAAATAGTTGAATAAAGTGTGCTTTTCATGTATTGTACTTCAGTCTGTATCAGGATCAGTCTGGACATCAGACTGTATAGGAATTATTTTTTTAAAAAGCACTTTGATGTATACAAATGAGCATATGTAAAATGTAATTATGAAGCATAATAGTGAAGGACACAAGGGACTGTGTGGATTCTTGGTAAGTAGAGTCACCCCCTGACAGCCAGATGGACAGGCAGACAGACGCTTCTGTTCCTGTCCCTGGGTTAGTGTCACATGCCCCAGCGTGAGCAAACGAATGGGGCACCGGTGAAACAAGCAGTCTAGAAAGTTCTCTGCCGATGCTCCAGGGCTCCTGTGATTGCTCTTACTGATACCTGCCCTAACCCTCCCTCGGCTGTTGCCACCCAAACCTGGCTGCTTCCCGCCTCCCTCCTGGCAGAGAACCTCCTGCCTTCAGACGACCGGTGGCCTCACTCCGTACTTTTCCTCCGGATACCGTGGGCGTCACCTTCCCTTTCTTCTCCTGGTCCTTCCTCCTTTCCAGTGCCGGCCACTCTTCATCCTGCCCCTGCCTGTCTCCTTGCTGTCCAAGTTCATTATCCCGTCTCTCCTGCAGGCTCTCTGTCCTCTCTGTACATCGGCCTTCCTTCACGCTCAGACACCCCAGATCGTGGCTGTGTTGCGGCTGCCACCGATCCTGTACCTTTAGCCTCGTGACCAAGGCAATTCCCGTTTGTCCCCTCCCCTGACACCGACATGGTTACCACACCTCCTAATCGCCAGTGTCTTCTTAGCCCTCCTCTCTGGAGCTTGTCTGTCGCATCTGACACTGGCGGGCGTCCGCTGCACTCAGCTCCTGTGGCTTCTGGTGCTTCCCCCCCTGCATCACCCCTGCCTGCCCCTCTCAGGGCGCCCTCCTTACCTTCTGGTTCTCTGTTGCCCCTCCCCCCTTGAGGTGGCTTCTGTTCTTGCATCTCAGCTGTCCCCTCTCTGTGGGGAACACTTGGATGGGGACCTCCGGCCCTGACTTGTCCCATGACATCTGCTTCAGTCATGCAGAGCCAGGGAGCTCATATGAATCACCACCTGTGACAGGCACTGTCGGGTGTGTTTACTGCTGGCCCCCAGCAGGTAACAGGGTGGTTGCAGAGGTAACAGCACAGCCGCGTCAGATACCTTAGAGCCAGCTGGCACTCAGTCCAGGGGACAGATCAGGCCAATGCAGGAAAGAAGGTGAGAAGGATCCAGAGCTGAGACCGGGGTCCACCGTGTGCAGTGAGACCCTCCTTCCATGGGGAAAGCGGGGTCTCATTGAGTTCCAGGTGTCTCCTAGCCAGTGGGAAGAGCCCAGTGGACCCAGCGTGAAACTCAGGCTCTGTGACGTGAATGCAACCCAATTACTGACGAGCGTCCTCGCACTGTGCGTAGAGAAGCTCTCCCTGGAGGCTTTGCAGGGATGACATCACAGAATCATGATGCCAACCACATTTTCATCAACATCCCTACTGGGAAACTCGGTGACAGAGTTGGTAGGGCTGCTGTAACCATCACGTCCTGTAATGGACACTGATGATGTCCCAGCAGAGGGTAATTCCTAGCAGCACTTTCATGTGGGGTGGTCCCGCGGGCCACCGGGTCCCCGGATGTCTGGTCCCTGCTACTCCCGCTGGTGCACGTGGCCAGACGTCTCTGGAGGGACTGGCCCTCTCTCAGGGACTCCAGTGTTTCTTCCTTGGGGAGCACCCCGCCATCAATGAGTCATTGCAGCCTTGAACCCCGATTGTGAGCCGCAGTCAGGGTCCTGCCCACAGGTCTGAGCTCCAGGCAGTTGAAGATATGTAGGTGGGACCTATTTCAATGCCCCCAGGACACTTCATGTTGATGGGAGTCTTGTCTGTTCAGGACCTGTAGGCCCAGGTGGTCTAACTTCACAAGCCACTAAATTCAGTCTCTGACCCAGTCCCACATATCAATATTATGAGTCCTCCTTAGCGCAATGCCCGACGCAGAGCACGTGACCAGAAAACAGTGGTTGATTTAATAAAAACCAGCGCACAAATATTGGTAGATCATGAGTCAAGAATAAGTCAAGGGTTAACCTTCTGGGGTGGAGAGAAAAGGGAAAGAGGATAAGCAGAATTTGGGGATCAGGGCACCTGTGGACACTTGAAAGCTGTAACCTCGCTCATATTTAGCTTAGCAAGGATAACTGCTTCATGTATATTATCATAGAATGAGTTTTAGGCCTGACGGAAATGTAAAAAATCATCTTATCCCAAACCTGCATTTTAATGCCACACAGACTGGTGGTAATTTACGGCATCTATAAAATAGATGGGTACGCATATTATGATATACTTTCCATTTCTCAGACCTTGATGTTCTGATGGGATGTTACTTGCCTCCTTCATCTTACCTTGACATACGAGGTAGATGGCTTACACGGAGGATGACGTACGAACGTTCTCAGACTCTGTACAGAAATTACTTGTCATTCGTAGAGATGTATGTATTCCTTTGTGGGCACAGTCTCATTTTGTATACTGTCTCTCCATTTGCTTAAATATTGCACACTGTGGCCTAGATTTGGAATTTACAAGGTACCCCTGGTTTAACGAAGCCATGACCGTCTCTCTCCTTTCCTACATCCTTCCCAGGCAACATGAAACGGTCATCCCAGGCGACCTCCCGCTCATACAGGAAGTCACCACAACACTGAGAGAGTGGTCCACCATCTGGAGGCAGCTCTACGTGGTGAGAAAATGGGATTTTGAATCGGAGCTTAGCAATAGAGAAGGGTCTTTGTGGACCCCGCTGAACCAACAGGGTAGTTTGCCTTTTTCCGGGAACCTCAAAAGCAGAACTTGTGGGAGCGGGTCATACTTAGCAGCCTGGCCCAGTACTCTGGCCACCCTCAGGGACCATGTGCCCTTCCACCTGCTTTGTGTTGGGGTGTAGCCGTGCTGACTGCAGTGAAGTGGCTGTCAAGGAAGGGGCCATGGGTTTCACCTTTCCTTGTGTTGGAAAGGGAAATGGGCCGCTTTCAGGCTTTGGAAGACAGGCTGAGGCAACCTGCGCTGGGGTTCCCTCAAAGTTTGTGAGTATGAAAGCGAAAATCTGCTTTGAAACTGTCGTAGGTGCTTCGTTACGGATGCAGTAGAGAGGGATGACTGTCTTTGCCATTGTTTGCATGTAGGTAATGCTTCTTTTCATTTGAGAAAAATGACATAGTCTTCTAGACCTAAGCGTGTCTGTTGCAGAGGGACAGAAATACTTTACTTTCTGGCTTCGTGTGCGATGTCCAGTTCTCCTCATCTCGGAAGAAGCCTTATTAATGCAGCGAGTTTGGAGCCCTGACATCTTCCATTTCGTATTCCCCGGGGCATTTCTTTGCACATAAATTCATATTTACGGAAGCATACCTTTTGTTAAGCCTGTATTTCTCTTCAGAGTCTTGACTTCTCATCTGCTAATGTTGTCAGCACAAAGCTAGGACTCTGGAGGTAAGGCCGTGCTTCGATTTCTCGGGAACATAGAAAACTTCCCAGCGTCCCACAGCTGCTCTCCAGGCAGCCTTGTTGCTTTTGATTATACAGTGGTTTCCTATAAATGCACAGTAATAAGCTGTTGCAGTAATTGTTCATCAAATGTTCTCCAAAACCTAAAAGCGTAAAGTTAGCCGGGAATGTCTTGTGTAAATCTGAGCAATTTTGGAGTCGGTGTTTCATGTTAGCAATTTTTAAACAAAAATGCAGCAGCAAAACAAACAGGAGTTGATGCTGACAAATATGTTAGTGGACACGGTTGTAGCCATACAGTCCCGGAACAGGCGTTCCTAACTGTCACCTTGGTTTCTTTTAAAAATTTTACATTTGCCTCTTAGGGATTTACATTGCTAGATTTGTGCAAAGCTAAACAACAGTGCTTATTTTATATATATATATATATATATAGATAGATAGATAGATAGATAGATAGATATAGATATACACACACACACACATACATATTGCTCATAAATATTTTTTCCCCCTCTGCTCTGTGGCTGTAGACAAGTTAGGAAAATATTGAGGATTTTAGATATTTGGTAATGCTTTATAAAACTGGACAAGGAGAATTAATAAGATGGAAACAAACTTAATTTTAGAATAAACCAGTGACTTTGATTATTTAGTTTTCATTTAAGGAATTCAGATTATGGGAATTCCTTGGTGGTCCAGTGGTTGGTTAGGACTCAGTGCTTTCACTGCCGTGGGCCCAGGTCCGATCCCTGGTTGGGGAACTAAGATTCTGCAAGCCTTGTGGCGTGGTCAAAAAAAAAAGAAAGAAAGAAAGAAATTAAGATTAGGATCATACTAAGGAAAAAAGCTCATGGGATGGAAGATAATCTGTTAGGGCATGATAGGATGGGTAAGTGGTGGGGATCTAAGAAATTCCTAGAAAGGATGTCAAATATAGAAATAGTGGGGGTAAGAGATTCAGCTGTGTAGAGGAGAAGTTATTCTAAAATGTAGCAATGACCACATTTTAATTTTTTATAGGCACCGTGCCATGTAGAATTTTATCAAGTTAGGTTTCAGCTAGATTTTTTTTCATGGAAAGAACCACAGGATTCTTTTTCCTTTGGGTGATTCCTCATTTTCTTGATGAAGTGTACTCTTTGCAGTGCTCGGGCTTCTCGTTGCGGTGGCTTCTCTTGTTGCAGAGCACGGGCTCCAGGCGCGTGGGCTTCAGTAGTTGTGGCTCGCCGGCTCTCGAGCGCAGGCTCAGTAGTCGTGGCTCATTGGCTCCAGAGCGCAGGCTCAGTAGTTGTGGCGCACGGGCTTAGTTGCCCTGCGGCATGTGGGATCTTCCTGGAACGGGGCTCGAACCCGTGTCCCCTGCCTTGGCAGGCGGATTCTTAACCACTGTGCCACCAGCGAAGTCCCTCTTGATGAATTGTACTGTTGCTGTTGCAAAACTGTTGCTATTCTTTGTACCATCAAACCCCTTGGAATATGTAGAAAGTGATAAGCGGTACGAATTTTGTATCTTG
Organism: Monodon monoceros; assembly: GCF_005190385.1. Lineage (NCBI taxonomy): Eukaryota > Metazoa > Chordata > Mammalia > Artiodactyla > Monodontidae > Monodon > Monodon monoceros. Next base: position 77,026,414 of record NW_021703781.1, read on the forward strand.
TTTGTGCTTCCCTTTTGGCGTAAACGCACCGAGAGCTTTTGTAGACTCAGATTTTGCCTTTTGCAGAAGCCTCTCTGCACAAGCCAAATGCACCACAGTCACCAGAAGAGCCCAGAGGCACATTCTCTTGTAGCTCAGCCGACAGGCCTCAGGGTTGAGTTTCTCTGTGTGCTGAGAATTATTGGGGGAGAAGGTATTCTGAAGTCTCAGTAGGCAGGATCTGTAGGCTGGGCACTTCCTCAGGGAGCTACAAGGGTTGCCCATTCATAGGCCAGATTCTAGAAGCTCCCGTGCTGGCTTTGAGGCTCCAAGTCCAGATCCTGCCCTGGTCTACTCTGGTTGGCTGGAATATGCAAGATCGTGCATTGTCTTTTATTCTTTTAATCTTTTCGTGTGTGATGGGAACCAAATTCTATCTAATGTGTTCAGTTGCATGTTAAAAACATCTTTAATTTGACATTAATTGAACATCATCATGTAAAGCACAGACATGTCTATTTGAGAAAAAAGACATCCATAGTGCTCTTTTAAATCAAGAACTTAACGACTGGCTTTTCCCCCCTCGTCTAGCAAGATAACAGGGAGATGTTTCGAAACGTTCGGCACATGATCTACGACCTTATTGAGTGGCGATCGCAAATTCTTTCTGGAACTCTGCCACAGGATGAGCTCAAAGAACTGAAGAAGAAAGTCACTGCCAAAATTGATTATGGAAACAGGTTTGTTTATCTGAAAGATGATTTCATGCTTACGTTATCCAATATAATAGCATCCCCATAAACCTTGAGGAGAATATAATCCTATCTTACGATAAAACAAAATTTCTAACATCAAAATAATGGCACGGGTTTCATTTTTAAAAGGATGAGCTGTTTTCTCTTGGATCCTGAAGATCAGGGGTTTTCTGAGTCACTGTTGAAAAGTATTCTTTTCAAGAAGATGGGCCTGGGATAACCTGTCATTGTCACTCTTTCAGAGGGGACCGCGCATTGATTCCCCTGACGGGGAACTTTTCCTTTCTGCTGACAGTATTTGACCTTGATTCCGGACATGGGGGTACTTTGTGTAGTAACAAAAGCACCAGGTTTCTTTCTGTGCAGTCCTGCGTTCTGAAAGTTGGAAGGGACATCGAAGGGCACCTTAAAACTTGGCACCAGTGTAGGGACGCCAGATTTGGCGAACAAAAATACAGCCAGCTGGTCTCTTCTCTTCTCCGTCATCCTGTGTGTGGTTGAATTTGCTCCTTGCCATGTCTTCTCACAAGACTTTCAGGATCAAGCGATTCCTGGCCAAGGAACAAAAGGAGAATTGTCCTATTCCCCAACGGATTTGAATGAAAACTGGTAATAAAATCAGGTAAAATTCCAAGAGAAGACATTGGAGAAGAACAAAGCTGGGTCTATAAGGAGCCTTGCGTGAGGTGGCGCACATTTATGCTGGGTCAAGATCACTTGCATGTTACCATATCTCTCTGAGACCATCACTAGTATCTGGACAGCCGGATGTATTTTATTTTTGTGTCAGTTTTTCTGCACTAGTGCAGAAACTATTATTATTGGCTTAATAATAAATATGTGAGACCTTTTTTTGGAAAAAGTATACAGCCAGCTAAATTTGCATTTTCGATATGAACAACACGTAATTGTTTTACAGGACTATGTCTCATGCAAAAGTTCCCATTTACAGCAGGGTGCCGCCCAGCTCTGCTTGAATGCCTTTAACAATGGTGCACCCACTGTCCCACAGAGATGTGTGTCCGAGCGTGGGCGTGCATTTCTGATGTACAGTCATCCCAGCTCTCCCAGGTTCTGTAACCAGAATGAGGCCACGCCCTTTTCTGCCGGGTAGCTATTTGACTGTTCATATAATGTCAGAGCTGCAAGAAGCCTTAAAAAGTATCTGGTCACAGGACCCCCAGATGCTGGTCTGTATCAGAATCACTTGGAAAGCTTTCAAAATATAGCATCCTGGGAACCACTCCTTAAGGTCCTGATTGCTGGCGTCTGGAATACTGGCTAGAAACCCCAGTCTTTAGAAATAGACTTGGACTGTGACGGACAGCAGATTGGGAAACTACTGGTTTAGTCCAGCCTCGTCATTTTACACGTTAGGACGTAAAGCTCAGGAAGTAGCTCCATTCAGCTGAAGGGAGCCCTGGAAAAACTAAAAAAGTGTTTTGTAAAATCAGAATTGTAACAGTTTTGTTCTCTGGTAATTCAGACTTTCAAGTGTGAAAAGGTTTTAAGAGCTGCATTATTAGTAAGATGTAATGTTTGGATTAGAAAAGGCTACAGGATAAGGCTTTTAATTTTTTTTTCCCCCAGGAAGCCAGAGATTTCTGGGTATAGGATATGAGATATTGTTGCAGTGAAACCCTCTTCAAGACCACCTGCCTAAAAACCCAAACTTTTGGAGCTTTGCTTCTATTTTCTCTTGGAGTATCATATTTTGAACTTATGTCCAGAAACCACCTGCTTAATTTGGCCGTGGGAAGCCAAAGTACATTATGTCGTGGAACAATCTAGTTAAGAAAGGGAACTATTTCCAAACGTAATTTACTACTTTGATAGGAAATGCAGTCCTTAACAAGATAGGCTTTTGCCCAAGGAACTCAGATCTACTCTGTAACTTCTCTAAAGCCCAGTACTCTGTGCATATCTTTTTAGTTCCTTCTTCAGAAAACAAAATAGTAAAAAATAAAATCACTGTGTTGAAAGTCGGATTTTAAAGTGGTTTCTGGGAGACATTTGAGAATATGATTAAGGTCGTGGACCATCTCTCTAGGAAAATGCACATACATAACACATAAACATGCACACAGAATTTTGCACGTAATTTCAGGGAGTCCCCCCCCCCGCCGCCAGAGGTGCTTTGGGCTTCCACGGATTTAGTTTCTAATGGTGTTAGGGTCCCAGCTGCTGAGAATAGCACATGGGATGGTTGGTGTGGAGATCCCTGAGAGACCACTTCCTGTCGCAGTTGCCACATGGCATTCCGGAAGGAGCATGGGCTCTGCCATGAGAGGGTTCTGGCTCAGAATCCAGGCCCTGGGGTCTTTTAGATGTTTCTCTGAGCTTAGGTTTTCTCCTTTGTGAAATGGGTCTGACCAGCTGTACTGGCGGGCCTGAGGGACATGGCAGGGTGTACACAGCAGGCTGGAGCATGGCCAGAGCCTCTGCTTCTCAGGGAGCCTGATTCTGTGTGGCCTGCAGGACCTTCTGGTGCGTCCTCCTAAAGCCAGATGCTTTGTAGTTCTGCCCACGCCAGCACTGGCCCTGCCCACACCAGAACAGGAACCCCTACCCACCCTAAACAGCATTGACTCTGCCCACGCCAGCCCTGGCCCTGCCCACATAAGAGCGGATCCCACTTCATTGGCATTGACTGTGCCCACATCAGAATGGATCCCACTTCATTAGCATTGACTGTGCCCACATCAGAATGGATCCCACTTCATTAGCATTGACTCCACCCACACCAGCACTGGCTCCTCCCAGGGAACTAGCAGTAATATTTAAGAGGGAGGGGCTTTCCCAAATGGGTGAATCTTGTTACAGAGACAGCTAATAAGAGCATATTACCTCTTGAAATCCCTCACTATCATTACAACCACTAAGGTTCTTTTCATGCAAAGGGAAAAGCCTCTATTCGTTTAAAAGCCCATTTACCCTGGGCTGCCGACAGGCCCAGTTGGTCTTGTTTCACCATCCGTGAATTTGCTCAGTAGATATATTAACAGGACAAAATGAGGTTTTTGTGATTGCCTTCCACAAATAGTGCAGTGGTCCAGCACAACTGACAAAACCGAACCTGCTTGACACGTTATTAGACTCATTCACCTGTAGCTTTAAGGTGTGTGACCTTCGGAGAAGTCAGAGATTAGTTCATCTAGATGGAGGTTTTACTGCCAAGTCAACTTTCCTCTTCAACTTGTAACTGTTAAAGATGTTCTCTAACTGAAATTTATCTTCATTTCAAAAGATGTTTTCCTTTGTTGTATGGTTAAAAAAAATAAAAACGCCCCGCTTCTATAGACTTGTTAATAGCAGGAAGAAAAATCCAAAAGGCAAAGTGTAAGGCATCTGTGGTTAAGATCCTCACGTCTTATTAAAAGAAAACCAGAACACACCACCGTAGCACAGCCCTTGGTTTCTTTCTTTATATAATTGCCTTTGTTTATTCTTTAAATAAAAATTGTGGTAAAAATCACCTATTTCGTTGGATTTGGGGAAATGGAGAGAATGTTGCCAAAAACCATTTCCAGATATAGACGGACAGGCTTATTACTCAGATGCTGCCTGTGTTTTAAGGCGGCTGCTACATTTAGCCATCTGCAGAAATGCTTAACATCACTGTGGGTGACTTCCGTACGTTCTGTGTTGAAACAGTAGAACGTCTTTATCGAAAATCTTCTGTTGGGCTAATTAAGGGATTAGAACTGACTCTAGATAGAAGGAAAGTAGTGCAGTAGAAGCTGCCAGAGACAGTGGTGAGGAAATGGAGTGGTGGGTGTGCCTCTGCTCCGGCTTTTCCTTCCTCCCACCTGTCCCCCACCACCAGCTGTATATATTTGGGCATATTGGTGGGCATGTGACTGTATATACGTACACATACACACACAAATTTATATACACACATGTGCCACAGCATATACATGGCATGTGTGTGCTTTAAACTGTCCATACAGGGCTTCCCTGGTGGTGCAGTGGTTGAGAGTCCGCCTGCCGATGCAGGGGACGCAGGTTCGTGCCCCGGTCCGGGAAGATCCCACATGCCGTGGAGCGGCTGGGCCCGTGAGCCATGGCCGCTGAGCCTGCGCGTCCGGAGCCTGTGCTCCGCAACGGGAGAGGCCGCAACAGTGGGAGGCCCGCGTACCGCAAAAAAAGCAAAAACAAAAACAAAAACAAAACAAAACAAAATTGTTTATACAGTTCACATGGTAATTAGCAACGTACATTTCATTCGTACTTTGTAGATCTGTAAGACAAAGCCACTACGGCAATGGAAGGAAAAACTGAATAAGTTTTTTTTTTTTTTTAATTCCAAGGGTATACATTTTAAGTTAAAGGCGGTGACCTTACAGAATTGTGTTTCCTAATATTGTGTGGGTGACCCCGACTTTCAGTGATGTTTTCTGCTCAGTTGCTGGGACTGAAGTTTGTTAGAGAATTCAGAGCCCTTGGGTTGTGAAGTTCTGAATTCTTGTTGTTCTAGGATCCTTGATTTGGACTTGGTGGTGAGAGATGAAGATGGGAACATTCTGGATCCAGAACTAACTAGCACGATTAGTCTTTTCAGAGCTCACGAAGTAGCTTCTAAACAAGTGGAGGAAAGATTACAAGAAGAAAAGGTAAGTTCACCTCTCTGTAATATGCCATTTACACATGGAACACATTTTCTCAGCAGCAGTTTTCTACATTAGTAAAACATGATCAGTGATGCCCATTATGTGCACTGAAAAGGACCTGAAAAGGCACAGCTACACAGTATATTTCATACGACGAGGGGTGGAATGGAGCCCAGCGTCAAAACATGCTGCTGATGACCTGAAAGCATTTCAACTCTGAGAGGGGTGTGCTTCAGCTCAGGGGGCAGGGTTTTAATGACATTGGCTTTGTGGTCTTAGCTCGTGGGAAACAATACTCGATTCTGTGTTTCCTCTGATAGGAGTAGGAGAGTGACATATCTAAGCTCAGTGATCTTATTTGCAAAGCAGAAATAGAGACACAGACGTAGAGAACAAATGTATGGATACCGAGGGGGAATGGGGGGTGGGAAGAACTGGGAGATTGGGATTGACACATATACACTATTGATGCTACGTATGAAATAGACAACTAATGAGAACATACTATATAGCACAGGGAACTCTACTTAATGCATTGTGGTGACCTAAATGGGAAGGAAATCCAAAAAAGTGGGGATATATGTATATGTAAGGCTGACTCATTTTGCTGTACAGTAGAAACGAACACAACATTGTGAAACAACTATACTCCAGTAAGAATTAATTAAAAAATAAGCTCAGTGAGGGCAGGGAGCACGTATCTTATTGATCTTTTCCATCTTCCATGGCCTTTAATGGTATCTTGTATGTAGTTGACACTGAGAACTCGATTGCCTGATCGAGCCATCCATCATTCAGCAGCTGTTGCGCACCTACGCTGTGCCAGGTACTGAGGCCATAATGACGAAGAGCAGGGATGCCCTCGGAGGGTTTGCTCTAATGGGAGAGCCAAAAAGTAGACAAGCAACTCCACATGTAGTCTCCGTTCTGATTCATTGACTGGGCCCCAAAGTGTTTTGTATCTGAAGAAAATAGTGTAAGCTGTTATGCGACTGGGACCATTGCACAGGGCACTGTTATTTTCAGTTGGGTGCGTGCCTGTGATGAGAGTGTCAGGTGAAGACAAGGAAGGCGCTGCATGAAGGGCTTTGCTGTGTTACTGCAGCTGGTTTCACATGGTTTTCTGTTCTGTAGGGAATGAACAAAGCAAGGGGTAGCCGAGAGTGTTGCTCTTGTCGACTTTCTGTTGTATTGTTTTATTTCCACTGACAGTCTCAAAAGCAGAACATAGACATTAACAGACAAGCCAAGTTTGCTGCCACCCCTTCTCTGGCCTTGTTTGTTAACCTCAAAAACGTGGTGTGTAAAATCGGAGAAGATGCTGAAGTGCTCATGTCTCTGTATGATCCAGTGGAGTCCAAGTTCATCAGGTCAGTGACATTCCCCGGCTGCTGTCTTTCCTCTTTGGTTACTGTTGGGAAGATGGCCTCAGGACCCCCCACAAAGTCTTGCTTTTGCAGGGAGCCCTAGGGGTGATCAGCTGGCCAGACTTCCCCCAGGTAGCTGAACTCTGCGTCCGGGTCAGCTTTCCTGCACGTACGTGGATATTTGATGGTAAAGCTGAGTCTTGTAATGTTATAAGGACCTCGCAACTACAGCTTGAAGTCATGCTTCCTATGTTGTCTTTAGAAGATGTTTTGTTTGTTGACCCCGCCCCCCCCAAGCCACACCCAATGTATTGATCTTGTCTTAATCTTGCTTTTTCGAGCTTTGGTTCTCTGTGAATGTCATTTCTGCACCTTTGACCTACTGTGATTTCTCCGAGATGGTTGGCTAGAATACAGTGTCTAGAAGGGTGCCTGCTATGTAAAGGCTCTCAAAGAATGTTTGTTCAATAAATATTGTAAATCCCATCTCTGCCATTTCTGTCCTTTCTCACGTGCTCTCTTTCTCAGTTCTTGTTTTTGTTCCTCAGTATAACTTTCTCTTTGTCCAGAGGGAAAAAGTATGGTTTAAACTGTGTGTGTGTGCGTGTGTGTATGTGTGTGTGTGTGTGTGTGTGTGTTTTAAAAGTCTAGAATCTTCACTCGTATTTTTGAAAATTTAAAAACTTAGTATATGACAGAAAACAACAAATTTCATCACCACTTCTGATAAGGACTTTATTTCTTCTTGTTGTAGGATTCAGTATGTATTTTTAGGTCATATTTGGTTTGTGTCAGGCTCTGAAATTATCAGGCAGTTTTACTTTATACTATAAATGAATGAATGGTGAATGTGAGACTATAATTGCTCCAAATGAACAGATATGCTTTTCATAATAAACTTTTAACATATACACACAACTGTGTAAAATAAGCAACAGCGACCTACTGTATAGCACAGGGAACTATATTCAGTGTCTTGTAATAACCTATAATGGAAGAGAATCTGAAGCAGAATGCATATGTATATAACTGAATCACTTTGTTGTGCACCTGAAACTAACACAACATTGAAATTAACTAGACTTCAGTTTAAAAAAGTGGTTAAAAATGTAATAAAAACTTTGAAATGCCCTTTGCATATAGTTCCTTTGGAATTAGAACCCTGAGCATCCAAAATTAAAACCTCAAGGATTTTGTATAGGCCGTCCTTGCATACCGTCCTGTACGGAAATTGCTTATATGTTAATGGCAGAGCAGCTGTATCTGATGTGGTTGATATTTCTGAACCCATTTAGTTGTCTGCGTAGTGGACCTCCGTGGTATTAATTAAAAGTCAGTGTGGATGTACATTATTTGGTACCCTGTTCTATTTGGGAAATTAATTTGCTTTTGTTTCTTCTTTTCAAGTGAAAACTACCTGGTTCGCTGGTCAAGTTCAGGATTGCCTAAAGATATAGACAGATTACATAACTTGCGAGCTGTCTTCACTGTAAGTGCACCCAACGATGCGCATTTGAATCGCTCACCATCCTAAGGACTGTTTAACGACCGCCCTCTGACTTCTCACCGCACTAGAGCATGGGTCCTTGGGATGCCTTTAATACTTGTTAATTTACTATAACAACATAACTGCCCAGGAATCTTCTGGGTCTCTAGCTACCCTTGGAATCCCAATGACAAAGATGTGTACTTCATTACGTTGAGTATGTCTCTTAAACTTGGATCTTAAGTTCATTTAATGCTAATGGACTTTGTGATTCAGCTCCTTTTTGTCTTGTGAATGACTTATTAAAATGCTAAAAACTGGTTGGAGAAAAGAGTCGCAGTCCATCTTTCTACTGTCTGTTTCAATTGAACCTGCATTGAATAATGGATTTCCAAAATAACTTACGGAAATTAATATTTCTAGGATCTCGGAAGCAAAGACCTGAAACGGGAGAAAATCAGTTTTGTGTGTCAGATCGTTCGAGTGGGTCGCATGGAACTGAGAGACAATAACACAAGGAAGCTGACCTCCGGCTTGCGGCGGCCTTTCGGGGTGGCTGGTAATCCACTTCTTTCCTTTCTCTTAAGAGTTGCAAGATCATCACCTTTGCCGTGAATACGAGCTGCCGTTGAATATTGGACAGCGGGCTGCTTGATTTATAAGCTTTTCTGTTGGAGAGAAAAAAAAAAATGTATTCGTTCTTCTCTGCATGGGTTCAGGTCCACATTCAGCTCAGGGTCTTTGCTCCACCAGCTTCAGGGGCGAATTGTATATTTGGTTTGAAGGTGGATCCTATCTCCTGGAGGAGACCCTGACCCACATGCTCATCCTGGAGGGAAACCAGTCACTGGAGGGTTGCAGGGTTTCTGGACTCGGCGATTGACAGATTTAGGAATGAATTTACACAGAATGGTCAAAGGGATGAAAAGGTAGAAGGAGCAGAAAGCCCGGAGAGGACAGAGTTCTCTTCAAATAGGGGCCTTTTATCCTGCGGACCTGTGCTCTGTGTTTGTTTTGTTTTTGGTGACAGCACAAGTAAAGGGAGTGATGAGTTATCTCTGTGGAGGGGAGAGGAAAGTGTCCCCAGGACGTCCTAATTAGTTGACCTCTTTCAGTGTCACTCTCATTTTTCACAATTTGGGAAGTGATTTTTCTCTCACGATTTGATGGCTGCAGTGGAGTTTCATTACGCGGCCCTCTATTTCTTCCTGTCCTTTTTGGGATTCTTGGGATTTATATCAATAGGTATGTGAGAAAATTCTTCCTTTCTGATACATCACTGGATTTCTTGTATGAGCAGAGATGGAAGGACTCTTTACCTGGGCTACCAGGAAACTCAGGGCTTAGTTTCGTTTAGTTTTGTTTTGGCCCATTTTAAACAGATTTTATTTTTAGAGCAGTTTTAGGTTCAGAGCAAAAGGGAGCAGTGGGGTGAGGTAGGGAGGAGGCAAGCGATCTCTCACCGTCCACGTTCATCCCAGAGGGCTGGCTTTCCTGAGCTGTTGAGCTGGTGTGTTTCTATAGATGCTACGTAAGGACCTGAGCCTTCTGCTTATGTGTTTCCCAACTTCCTACTCCTGTCTGCTCTGAGACGGAGGGAGGACATTTCATCGTGCGATGTGGCCATGTACACTTTGGGCACAAAAGGTAAATCTTTTAAGGCAACGATTCTCAGCCCTAAGTGTATTTCTCATTTGCACTTATACAATCATATACACAGCCTGGGGAGCTATTAAAACATATTCTTGCCCAGGTATGCGGTGCACATCCTTGAACTTGGATCTTTGTGTCTCTTCTGACTGTTGGGAGAGGACGAACCCCTAGAAGCGGATGCTGTGCATCTTGGCCACCTGGATGTGTGGTGCCCAGTGGCTATGAGCAGGCTGTGGGGAGTTGTCACTCGAGCCTGCTTCTCATCCCTGACTTCTTGGCTTTCTACCTGTGCTGTCCCTCCTCCATCACCAGCATCCTGACGCCACCTTCCGTCTACCCCCTGCATCGTGTGATGTCATGTTTCTGGGCCATTTAGATCCTCCTCTGTCACACACCTTTGGTGACTACATACAGCTGGACTCTTGGCTTTCTTTTTTTTTTTAATAGATCTTTATTGGAGTGTAATTGCTTCGCAATACTGTGTTAGTTTCTGTTGTACAACAAAGCGAATCAGCCGTATGCACACACACGTCCCCATATCCCCTCCCTCCCACCCTCCCTATCCCACCCCTCTAGGTGGTCACAAAGCACCGAGCCGATCTCCCTGTGCTATGCGGCTGCTTCCCACTAGCTATCTGTTTTACATTTGGTAGTGTATACATGTCCATGCTACTCTCACTTCGCTCCAGCTCCCCCCCCACCCCCCCCGCCCTCCGTGTCCTCAAGTCCATTTTCTACGTCTGTGTCTTTATTCCTGACCTGCCCCTAGGTTCTTTGGAACATTTTTTTTTTTTTTAGATTCCATATATATGTGTTAGCATACAGTATTTGTTTTTGTCTTTCTGACTGACTTCACTCTGTATGACAGACTCTAGGTCCATCCAACTCATTGCAAATAACTCCCTTTTATGGCTGAGTAATATTCCATTGTATATATGTGCCACATCTTCTTTATCCATTCCTCTGTCGATGGACACTGTGGTTGCTTCCATGTCCTGGCTATTGTAAACGGTGCTGCAGTGAACATTGGGGTACATGTCTCTTTTTTGAATTATGGTTTTCTCAGGGTATCTGCCCAGTAGTGGACTCTTGGCTTTCTTAAGATGGACCCTCATACCTGAACATAGAAACGCTTGGGCTCTTACTTTGGGGGTGACACCCCCAAGTCCTTCATTCTTCCCTGGGCAACGGGGACCTTTGATGGCCAAAGTCCCAATCACAGCAAGAACTTTCTTCACCAGGACCTGTGTGCTGAAGACCAGTGAGGGAAAGACATGGTGATGGGCGATTTCAACGCCTTTCCCTCTGAGATTGGGCTGGGGGCCCAATGGGGCTGTCGCTCCCAGGAAGTAGCAGAGCTAAGGCTGCTTTCAACTTACTGGTGCTCAGACCTAGGTTTTGTTTCTTGCTCACATGCTGCCTTCCTGCCAGTAGTTGCTGGGCTCCTGGATGTGTCCAGGGCTAGAGACGGGGCTTTGACAAGGGAGCTGGATTATCAGAGAGACTCATAGTCAGCTGGTGGGATGAGTCCCAGAGGAGAGAGGTCTGCGGACACAGGAGAGCTGCTCACTGCGGCCTGGGCTGCAGGAGGTAGTCTCCTGGGTTCAGACTCACTTGTTCTGACCCATATAGAGCCAGTTGTCTGAGCTGCTGCTGCAAATACCGAAGGCTGATTGGACTTGGGCTGAAAAATGAGCTCTATTTGTTGGTTCAGAACTGGTGGTAAAGATGTAGTCTTGGCCATATGCGCATCTTAACAACAGGAGGGATGCTTCTGCTCTGGTCCTGCAAATCCCTTCCCCCTTTTTAGGGTGGAGGGAGGTGGTAGAAATGGAAATTGTCCCCATTTTTAATATATGATTGTATGTTGTTAAAGAGGGGACCGTGCAGAAGGAATTAAGTGAGGCGTGTTGCTCACTTACCTGCAGTCAGTTGTGGTAGCCGAGCAGAGACAGAGCACGTGTCCAGTGCCCCTAGGGCTCTTCTCAGGGTTCCTCGCCGTGTTGGTCTGAGCTGGGCATCGGTGATGTTCCAGCTGCCAGATTTGGGGCAAATTCATTCAGGTCTTTGAGCCTAGTTTCCTCAACCATACAGTAGTTGAGTGAGGGGATTAGCTGTCCAGTGTTTCTTGAAATGGTGTCCACGGATGCCAGCACGGGGCGGGTAAACCGTAGCCACTTGATGTACTGTTTCCTTGCTGGGGCCGTGCCGTGGCTGATGTGAGGCTCCAGAACGGTGCTGTCCAGTGTGGTCGCCCTGCCACATGTGAAATCAGAGTAAAAATTCAGTTCCTCCATTCCACCGGCCACATTTCAGATGCTCCTTGGGATAGAACATTTCATCAACACACAAGGTTCTACTGGAAAATGCAACTCAGTCGGTGCCAGTTGGGTAATAGAAAAAGGAATTTATTAAGTGGAATTCTGCTGTTTAAGCCCCAACCCCATTTGGGCTGGTGTTTCCTGATAACTTGATTGGTCTTTCAAACGTGGAAATACTTTAAACTTGAATATAAGAAAATTCCACCAGTTCATGCTTGTTTTTGGTCAGAGGACATTCTGATGTTCTTTTGTTTGTTTGTCTTCTATGATGATAGCATTTAAGCAAAACCGCCTCTGTTCTTTTCTTGTCCCCAGTGATGGATGTAACAGATATAATAAATGGAAAAGTAGATGATGAAGACAAACAGCATTTCATTCCCTTTCAGCCGTAAGTATGGGGCAAAGTACTTAACCAGATAGAATATGGAAAATGTATGTTTGTAATAATTATGTTTATAATTCAGTTTATAAATTCAGCACAAACAGGAATTGATTATTGAATAATAATGAAACATCTGTTTAGTCGCTGCTCTAGTGAAGGGCATTTTTGTAGTCACAAGAAACCTGGGTTAAAGTTTATGGTCTTGCGAGTAGAAGATTTTACGTGTGATCCCTGACATGCCTTATCATGTGGGACACTCAGAATTACAATTCCAATCTGAGCATGCATGTTTCTTTACATAATTGATTTATTCTAGTAGCTATTCACATTTTCAAAGTACAGTAGTTTCAAATTCCTCATGGGAAGTTGCTGTCTTCAAAATAAAAAAACTGCACACAATAAGAATGAATTCTTTTGTAACTTGTGATTTTTCTGTCTCTGGGGCTGCCTCGAGTGGACGTTGTCTGTGCTTGCCATTTTTAGGGTTTGTCTAGTTCTGGCCTGAAGTCTATAGAGAGGTGTGCTTGGAAAGCACTTGGAGGAGATTCATTAAATTGATTCTCTGATTTGAAGGTAGTTCCCGTGGAAAAGGTTGAAAGAATTGGTGTTATTTCCCTGGAGATTAAAGCCAGAGGGCATGTGGATAATGGTCTGTAGTCCCTTCAAGGGCACTTCTCCACCTTAGACAGAGAGAAAGGAGGAGGAATTAGAGGGGTTTAGGTTAACTACAAGAGGGGGCTTCCTCCTGGCGGTGTGAAATCTTAGAAGACAGAGTAAAGGATAAATTGAGTTAGAATGACCTGTCATAGTGCCCTGCATTCTGTCTTTTCTCCTCATTTCTCTTTCTACTTAAGTGATTCCAGGCTTGAAAGAAATTTTATTTCAGCCAGTTCTGGTTGTTTTCAGGTGTTGGCTGAGGGGGTTTGGAGGTTGGCGGGTAGCGGGGGGAGTCCTGTCCTGGGGGGCTGGGGGAGCAGGAGGTGGTCTCCCTTTGCACCCCTGTCTTTGCACGACGGACTGCGCCTTCAGCCCCGGGCTTGAGAACCACTTGTTTAAGGTGGAACAGAGTGGTTTCCTTTACAGGCAGGTGATCTGGTCAGACAGCATCTTGAAGCATGGCTCAGTAGGCATTTAGAATAACAGAAAACATTGCATTAATGTGCTTGAAATTGAGGTTCACTTTTACGTATCTCACCACACAACTGGAGGCGAAGGTTTTTTGTGGCTTCATTGCTTTAGATTTATTCTTCTGTCCAACACTGTAACCACTAGCCACATGTGGCCATTTCAGTTCATGAAAATTCACTAAAATTAAATATTCAGTGCCTCCATCACACTAGTTCCATTTAAAGTCTTCAGTACCACAGGTGGCTAGTGGCTACCAGGTTGGTCAGTGCAGGTAGAGAACATTCCCGTCATCATAGAACGTTCTGTTGGAACGTGATACTTTGGAATCATACCTGGTGAAGAGAGTTACAAAGGGAACTCCATTCTGCAGAATCTGGAAGTTTCTTTAGTAAACAAGGAGAACATAGTCTTGGAATATGGAAAACGATACCATTAAGTTGCCCATGAGAAAAACAATGCAGCCCAGTGATGGTTTGAATGCTGTTTTATTCATTAGACCTCCGAGTTTCTTGATGCCCAAATGCACCAGTGCATTGAAATTACCTGTTGCCTACTAGTGTCTTCTGGGAAAAGTCAAGGGAAAAAAAAAACTTGGGTTACGGTTTGAAAAGTGAAGGGGGTTAGTTTTAGACTCACTAATCTCAATTTCACCGGGACTTGTTACGACCTACTTGAGGTGGCATCTTGCTGCCACTTTTTTCTCTCTTGTAGTGAAATGTCCACTTTAATTACATGTTCACTTCTTACTGTAATTTGTAACTTCTTGCTCCATTAAAGGAAGACTGATATACAGATTCGTATGTTCAGTGTTAGAAACAAAAGAGAAGCATGATTTTAATAGCAAAATAAGCAATGGAAGTAGTTCTTTGGGAAATGCCATGCTAATGAAACCCATATTTTGCTCCATTAAAACTGATTTTTTATACCACAGGGTAAATTTTAGGGAAGGAAGCATAGAGTACATTTCTCTCTCTCTGTTTTTTTTTTTTTTTTTTTGCGGTACGCGGGCCTCTCACTGCTGTGGCCTCTCCCGTTGCGGAGCACAGGCTCCGGACGCGTAGGCTCAGCGGCCACGGCTCACGGGCCCAGCCGCTCCGCGGCATGTGGGATCCTCCCGGACCGGGGCACGAACCGGCATCCCCTGCATCGGCAGGCGGACTCTCAACCACGGCACCACCAGGGAAGCCCTCTCTCTGTCTTTCTTAACTTGGTGAAGTAAATGAAAACAGCACTCAGCTTTCTTGAGTAATGTGGACTCAAGTGATGAATAGCGCTTGTCCTAGTTTCTAGAAATGATTTTAAACATTATATACCTGATGTACATTTTCTTGCTTGTTACATATTGTGCTTTGCTGTGCTACACGGTATTTCCCTTTGCCCATGTCGCCTGTTTGTTTCTGTTTTCTCAGTCCTGGTGCAGCTTCTATTAAAAGCTCCTGGTCCATGAGTCCCCAAAACATTGATGATTTACATTCATGATTGTGTCAGTTTTGCTCTTCAGGCGTGGTAGTTATGTTCTCTGAAGATTATACCACTCTTCACATTTAATTATTTTAGGCTGCGTTGAGTACACAGTCTGATGGAGCAGAGTGGTTGCTACCCAAGCTTCCCAAGCACTTAGGTCCGAGGGATCTTTTGTTTTTTTTTGTCTTGGTTTTGCTTTTCCCTTCAAAGCACCCACCCCTTGACCTATGCTATATGGTCAAGAATTAATGAAAAAGAAGAAATGGTCATAAACATTCCTTGGGATTAAATGCTGTTCGGCCATGTTATTTTCAGATAAGTTCCCTTTTTGTAAGTTGTCTGATAGACACGGAGTGGTGCTCTGGTTCACTTTTATTTCCCGGGGATGGGGCCGACCTCGTTCGCTTTACTTCTCTTGTGCGGTTCAGCATTTTCCTGATCAATGCTCTTCCCTGTCTCTCTTGTCACCTATCCTGTCCTTTGTCGTGCATTGACTTGTGATGACTCTCTCTCGCACTCGGTGATGATGATCTCTTGTGTTCCCTTGTTACCGTGACCTCTGGGTCCCTGTGCCCCTTTGTCTCCTGTGGTCTTGGTCGTCCCGTGCCCTCCAGGCTCGCGTTGGACGACGCCATTCGACACAAGCCGCTGAACATGTCATCCCGTTTTTCACCCAGGGTGGCGGGGGAGAATGACTTCCTTCAGACTGTTATAAACAAAGTCATTGCTGCCAAAGAAGTCAACCACAAGGGCCAGGGTATGTATTCTATGGTTTTGTTTCTATAAGAGTCCGTTTGCATGAACTTGGGAACATGCCGTGGTTTGAATTTTAGTTGATATGATGATGACGGTGATGGTAACAGTGATACTGACGGTGGCGACGCTGATAATGGTGACGGTGGCAGGGCTGGGTCATGCTGTACTCGCTGTCCCTGATGTACGGCCCGTGAGGGTTTCCTTGCCGATCATCTTTTTTTTTTTTTTTTTTAACATCTTTATTGGGGTATAACTGCTTTACAACGGTGTGTTAGTTTCTGCTTTATAACAAAGTGAATCAGTTATACATATGTTCCCATGTCTCTTCCCTCTTGCGTCTCCCTCCCTCCCACCCTCCCTATCCCACCCCTCCAGGCGGTCACAAAGCACCGAGCCGATATCCCTGTGCCATGCGGCTGCTTCCCACTAGCTACCTACCTTACGTTTGTTAGTGTATATATATCCATGCCTCTCTCTCGCCGTGTCACAGCTCAGCCTTCCCCCTCCCCATATCCTCCAGTCCGTTCTCCAGTAGGTCTGTGTCTTTATTCCTGTCTTACCCCTAGGTTCTTCATGACATTTTTTTTTTCTTAAATTCCATATATATGTGTTAGCATACGGTATTTGTCTTTTTCTTTCTGTCTTACTTCACTCTGTATGACAGACTCTAGGTCTATCCACCTCATTACAAATAGCTCAATTTCGTTTCTTTTTATGGCTGAGTAATATTCCATTGTATATATGTGCCACATCTTCTTTATCCATTCATCCGATGATGGGCACTTAGGTTGTTTCCATCTCCGGGCTATCTTGCCGATCATCTTTGTAAACATTGCTGAGAGCCAAGCTCCTGGATGAGAGGAGAAAACTGACTAGGATACGATGAAATGTTTGGAAAGAGCCCAGGGTTGATAGGACTGGAAGCATCTCCTCTGTTTGCTTTCCTCAGACTTCTCCAGCCACCTCCTCTGTTCAGAACACTTGAATGACTTCACAAGAGAAGAAAATAACCGTCCACTGCCTGTGATTTCACCTTGCTGTTTAGAGACACAGAGACATTCAACATCACCCACCTCCCCACGTGCTCTTCTTCTCGCTGGTTTTTTCTCTCTCACTCGTGTTGTGAACTAATCACTGCCACCTTGTTTTCCGGGGCTCCCGCACCCCGTACCCCTGAGAAAGTGGCTCCATTTCGCAGACTGGTTCCCCTTTAGTTTTGTAATCGAGGGGATTTCTCCTCCTCTGCCCCCCAGCCTGCAGTCATCGTTTTTAATCCCACGCTGACAAGTTTCCCAGCGGCTGACCCTCTGTTGGCAGAGGCAATGAATCAATCACCACGGGCTGGTGACAGCTGGCACTCGGCTGGCCAGGAGGGCTGCCGGAAAACAAGTGTTTACTGAGGCCCCGCTTCCAGCTGGAAGGGAAGTTGGGGGAGTCACCTTCTGAGTTGCTGCGACCTGAGGCTGCTTTCAGCACCAGTGGGAATATCCATTCCTCAGTCCTTGATTAGATGCAGACTTAACCATAAACGCAGTAGAGCTGAGGTGAACAGACCTGCTTCATTGTCTAGTTACCTTATGTCACCAGACTTTTAAGAAACAATTATCTTGATTCATTTCCCATTGTTCTAAGGGAGAGCGTGAATCAAACCTAAAGAATGTCCTGGAGGAATTAACAGCCCCTATCCCTCTGCAGGGACTTTTTTGGCTTTCTTTTGATATGAGCCACCCCCCTTCCCTGGAGAACAACAAAACAAAAACCCCAAACCAAAACGTTAATGAATCGTGGCCTCTCTAGACAGAGAATTTTCAGCTAACCCAGGACCCGTCTTCTCATAAATTACCAGCCCTCCCAATTTGCACTTTAACTGAAAACCGCAGGGAGATCCAGTTAAAGCTGTTTGATGAGAGCGCTCTGAGGCAGTGGCCCCAGGCCCTAGGCCCCCGGCTCCTCTTGCAAAGTCATCAGAGTTTTGATACACTTTTATTACAGAGTCACACAGGAGAAGTGGAGACTGGTGGCCGGCCAGCAGGAACTTGCTCACAAAGAGGACCGTGGCCCGCCTCTGTCAGTCTCACTGGTATTGTGGCCAAAATCTGTGTCGCAGAGATGGACTGTTGCCAGGGGACCCCGATTCCTTGAACTCTGGGGGGAGGAGGGGTGCTTTCAGGTCACAGTGAGAGCTAAGTGACAAGAACATTGATTGTTTTCAGAGGGACCGTTGGTGCCTTCCTGAACCAAAATGCCCTTGGGCCACATCACTGGCTCAGGTTGACCTTGAACCGGAAGTGATGGAGTGACCTTTCGCCAGGGCTCACTCTCAGGCCTATCTCAGTGCGTTCCAGGGAGAGCTGAGAGGCCCAGGGCCCAGTGAATGCAGCATGGAGCGAGCTGCTGGGTTTGCGGGGTTTTGCCCAGTGGAGCCCCATGTTTCCATCCATGGTGACCCATCAGTTCACACTGTCAAGTGCACAGAGCTGTGGAAGGGACTTGGAGGGACATGGCCTGTCCCTTCTGAACTGGTCTCCAGGCTTTGGCCTAGTTTAGGTTAACATCTACATGTTTACTTGTTGCAATGGACATCTTTTATATTTAGCCCAAATTATTCTGAACCCAGAGGCGCTGGGTATTTTATGTGGACCGTGAGTCCTCATACACCCCCAGACATCTGCTCCTGTTGTTTGAAATATAGCATATGCTAATAATCCCTTTTGTGTTTAGTTACTCTGGTTTAGCAAAAGTCAACCTAAAATACACTTTTCCCTTGAAAATTGGCCTCATTTCCTCCTCTGAGGAAAGTGTTTGAAACCCAACGTAACAGGGCAAATTTAATCTCTGTGTTTAAATTGTGTTATATAACAGGTTGTGTCACCAAGTTATTGGTTCATCAGCTAGTTGAGCAAGCTGGTACTTGTGAGAAAGCAAAGGTGTTGGAAAGACGTCTTTACTTTTATGCTCTTAAATAATTATCTCAGCACGTCCTGCAAGTCCTTGAAAAGTGTCTTCGAGTTAGATTTATTCTGGAGATATTCCTGCCTTTGGGAGGTTTCGGGACTCAGACTCCTAAGATTTAGCTGCGTCCTGGTGTCCCCAGCAGGGAACAGCTTCATGTCAAGTGTCATGTGCAGTGATAATTCCCCTTGCGCTTCTGTGAGCGTCCCTTTTCCCTGGTCTGCTCTACTGGAGGACAGAGCCAGGGGTTAGGTGCCCGGCACTCCAAGGGTCCATCTGTTCACTCATCCTACAGGTCTGGAGCTGTGCCGGCTTGTGGTGCTTCTTTTTAATGTAAATTTATTTATTTGTGGCTGTGTTGGGTCTTTGTTGCTGCGCGCAGGCTTTCTCTAGTGGCGAGCGGGGGCTATTCTTCGTTGTGGGCTCCTCATTGCTGTGGCTTCTCCTGTTGCGGAGCATGGGCTCTAGGTGCACGGGCTTCAGTAGTTGTGACTCTCAGGCTTTGCAGTGCAGGCTCGGTAGTTGTGGTGCACGGGCTTAGTTGCTCCGCGGCATGTGGGATCTTCCCGGATCAGGGATCGGACCCATGTCCCCTGCATTGGCAGGCGGATTCTTAACCACTGCACCACCAGGGAAGTCCCGCTTGTGGTGCTTTTGTGTGAATTAGAAAGAGATGGTCTGTCCTGGGTGAGTGGGGAGACGTATCGCTGCCAGGATACACAGCTTGGTGAGCAGAGCGCAGGCTGGATTTAGCTCCCACTTGCCTTTCTTTGCTAGTTGCCTTGTGCAGTGCACATCCTGAGCAATGATAACACGTGTCCCTGCTGGGGTGCTATCCCCTGACGACTCTTTAGAGACCTGTTTTTATTGGTTATGCTTCTCTCCTACTTCTTCAACTCTCCCTCTCATGATCGGGAATTTTATATCTTAAAAAGAAAGAAAGGGGAAAAATATAGAAGGAAAGAAAAGAAAAGGAAACAAACAAAAAATTCTCCCTCTGTCTCTGTATTGACTAGCTCTTGACTCCACTGTTGATTTCTCAGTGGAATCTTTCGCCTGCTGTCCGCCCTTCATCTCCTGTAACTTCTCTGTCCTTCTCCCAGCAGCGTTTGCCCCTCTCCTCCCCCAGGAGGGCTCCTGCTGAGGCCCACCCTGGTTGCTCCGTGCTGCAGACACTCCCCTTTCCTCGGGCTGCATTTTGTGCCATCGGCCACAGTGATGCCACCCGCACCTGGTTTCCTTTTTTCTCTGCCCTCTGCCTACCCCTGTCTCTCGCCGACTTCTCTTTCCCTGTGTGGACTCGCAATGTCAGCAGCTCTCCTGGGCACAGGACCGGCGTCGTCTTGCTCTCCTCCCTCTGTGCTCTGACCCTTCAGGACGTCTCCACTGGGATGCAGGGTGTGCCAGCACCTGCTATTGGTCATGCCCGGGACTGTCGCCATCTCTGAGAGCCACTCCCCCTCCATCCCTCCTTCCTCCACTTCTGATATGACCCCGATGCTGCTCACAACACCCCTGCCCCCGGTGCTGAGGTCCTGCCAGTGTCCGCCTGGGCTCCTGCAGTGGTCTCTTCACTGGGGTCCTCACCTCGCTCTAAATTCCCAGCTACCCAGTCCCATGCAGCCACTTGAGTCCTGTCAGGTCAGACTCTGGTCGGACTCCTCCCCCGGGCCCTTTGGTGGGGACCATAGCTCCTGCCACGGCCAACAGGCCCAGGGGTCAGGTCTGTGCTGCTTTCCCAGCCGCATCCCACGCCTCTTCCCTCTGCATCTTGGGGCTGCAGCCTGGAACCCCCTTATTTAGCATCTCATCACCCCTCATCTCAGCACAATGTTCCTTCCTCAGGGGAGCCTCTGTGACGCCCAGGAGCGCAGTCCCCACGTGTGCTTTAGAAAGCTCTTTGTAGGCACGTATTTCACAGAGACACCCTTGGTGTTTGGCTCACGGAATAGAGTTGAGCCCCTGGCAGTGGTGTAGTGGGCCTTTGCCCTGTGTCTGCAGGGCCCTGTGTGTGCCTGGCACACAGTGGGTGCACATTAGGTACTTTTGAATAAATCAGAGGGGGGACGGTCTAGCTGGCAAGAGGAGAGGGCTTTCACCAGCTGGTAAAGAATAAAATGTCATCAGTGACCGTGGACTTTCTCAACGACAAGTTGTGTAAATCTCTGCAGAGGACAGGCCAGCTGCTGGGAGGCGAGGGGGCTGGAGGGGGGAGGGGGAGGGAGTGAGGCGTGAGGTTTAATTCAGCAGAGCCGCTCACAGCAGAAGCAGCCTCAGGTGTGTTCCTTGTGTGTCCCCATCAGCTGTCTTCCAGGTCCAGTTAGAATGAAAGTTGTTTGTGAACAAGGTCTGTGGTTTTCCCATTTTCTTCTACTGAGTGCAGGGTGCTGAGCTAAACAGTGGTGAGTGGTCCCTGGAAGCACGCATCTAGAGGAGGGACAGCTACAGGCAGACACATACACACGTGGGCACACACACAATAGTCATGTAAGTGAGGACAGGTACTGTTATGTTCTGATGGGCAGGTGGGGTCCCGCAGAGCTGAGTGAGAGGAGAGCAAGCAGGCCAGGCCCCCAAAATCTCAAGGACGGAGACCCCGACTGGTAGCGACACCCCTCCGTCCCTAGGAGAGCGCGTCCTTGCAAACACTGACGGAGCCAAGCCACTGCTTTGTGTCCTGCCTTCGACTTTGTCAAGTGTCGGCTTTCTTCCCTCTTATCGTTTGATTGCTGCTCCTGGAGCATTTTATACAGAATGCGTCAGCTTTTGTGGAGGAGGGGACAGAGGGCAGGGCACACACGCCTCCCAGGTACACCGTGCTCTCTCTCGGGCATCCTTGCATCTCTTTTAGAGGGTTTGAAAGCCTTCATTTTCCCCCTTGGAGAAAGGAGCTGAGTGGTGGCCAGAGCATTAGTTGCTACTTTGCTGTGACATTGTGAAACGGAGGGACGGGGCTGCCCTGACTGCCGCTGTCCCAGTCGTGTGGCTGGCCCGCTGGTGGTCCCCAGCCCTGTGTTCTGCGGCTCCCCTTCCCGGGAGCACGGGTGCCGCTGAGCGACTGGATACTTTCGTGGGTTTGTGAAGCTGCGAATTTACCTCCTGAATCCTCTCCCGCTGTCATTCTTCTTGGGAGAATGGAAAATGATAGCCTTCTCAATCCCCTTCCAGAAAAATGCTACCTTCTGATTTGTCTTCAATGTATATCAACTCAAAAGAGTCATCAGTCCCAGGCAGAGGTAGCACGTAACTGCTGTTATGTCCTTAGGCTCCTCCAGTGTGGGATTTGCATCCCAGCTAATCAGATGCAGGCATCTGTGCCAGGCACCTTTCCCCTGGTCCCGCTCCTGTCTTTCTCATCCACCCACACTTCCTCTTAAGGCATGGCGTTGTGAATTAAAAGCTGCTCATTCATTGATATTGATTTCATGAAAACTTCTAAAAATGTACAAGATATAAAGATGTACATGATAAAATGTGACTCATGCATCCATTGCTTTTCTAGGTTTGTGGGTAACATTGAAATTACTTCCTGGAGATATCCATCAGATTAGAAAAGAATTTCCTCATTTGGTGGACAGGACCACAGCAGTGGCTCGGAAAACGGGGTTTCCGGAGATAATCATGCCTGGTAAGAATGGATGAATCCTTTAGCCCCTCTGAGCGTGGGGTGGATGCGGCCGGCATTGGGAGGGTTTATGTAGCTGGCCGCAAAGAGCGACATTTAGGCAGGAGCTCAGGGAAGCAGAGGGTCGAGGGCGTAAAGCCCCGCGTGGCGCTGGGTCATTCCTGCAGGCAGGAGCTGCGGCCAGCGTGACAGCCGAGCACCCAGGGATAAGCAAATGAAACAGCACTGGCCAGAGACCCAGCCCTGAGACCTTGAGATGGTTTCTGTCACCAGCTGGGCAAAACGCCGTCGTGATCGTGATCAAACGCACTGCTGCTCCGTGCTCTGCTGTTGCCCTTAATCAGGACGCCTGCAGTGCGTCTTCTGCCCACAGCGTCTGGGACGGAAGAATGGGCGTTTGACATCTCACTCACCCTGGCCGAAGGACTGAATGCGTTTGGTCGGGTGATCCTTAGTTAATGATGTGATAGAGGGTGATCAGACAGGGGACCGTTTGGAGAGCTGTGCAGATGTGATAGAGGGTGATCAGACAGGGGACCGT
>NW_021703781.1:77049445-77049671 GCF_005190385.1 Monodon monoceros
AGACAGGGGACCGTCTGGAGAGCTGTGCAGATGTGATAGAGGGTGATGATCAGACAGGGGACTGTTTGGAGAGCTGTGCTGATGTGATAGAGGGTGATCAGACAGGGGACCGTTTGGAGAGCTGAGATGATGTGATAGAGGGTGATCAGACAGGGGACCGTTTGGAGAGCTGTGCAGATGTGATAGAGGGTGATCAGACAGGGGACCGTCTGGAGAGCTGTGCAGA
>NW_021703781.1:77049681-77099253 GCF_005190385.1 Monodon monoceros
GTGATAGAGGGTGATCAGACAGGGGACCGTCTGGAGAGCTGTGCAGAATTCACTTTCAGGCTCTGAGGAACGGATTGATTATGATGGTTGGGTAGGCTAAGGCGACTCCTTTACGATAATAACGTACGTTCACGATGATGGTCCTGGGCCCGTCTTATGATCCTATAAGAGCATTTGAATTATCCAGAATGTGTTCACGATGATGGTCCTGGGTCCGTCTTATGATCCTGTAAGAGCATTTGAATTATCTAGAATGTGTTCAAAATGAAGGGAGCACAATTTGGGTAAATATACCCTCTTATGTTCCAAGCTTTGAAAATAACCCTCTTTGGTAGGTTATGGGTTAAATGTCTCTTCACCACAGTGGTCCACAGCCTTGAACCCCATCCATTGGCCCCAGAAGCGAGAGTGCAGGCAGCCCACCCTCTGGTATGAATATCATTTCTGCCCCTCCCTGGCCCTGGGCAAGTTAGCCGATCTCTCTTAGCTGTGGTTTCCTCCTCTGAAGAACAAGAATAATAATAATTCCTACCTATAGATCTGGTTGGAGTTAGGATGATTTAGGGTGTAAGTAACAGAAAACACAAGGCCAGCTCAAATGGCCGCACCCTGAGGATACTTGTCGGTCATGTGAATGAGGAAAAGGGACAGAGCCTGCTGCCAGGTCAGCCTGGATCACTGGCTCCGGTTCTCTTCAGCCCCCTCTGCTGAGCTGTCTCCTTTGCGTGTTGACTTTATCCTCTGGGGACAGGTCCTGCTGGCGCCCACCTTCTTCCCAAATCCCAGTGTCTTGAAGAAGACGACATGCTTTCCACCCAGTGTTTCCAAACAAGCAGGCCAAGCGTCATCTGGCCTCAGGTCCCCTGGGGACCCTGGACAGCGATGGTGGTGACATATGCACATCGGCCATAGGGACCTCTGGAAGGGGTCAGCTCCTCCCAGCTGCAAGGGCTGTATGAGGGAGACAGGGACACACTACACATGTCTGGATAGACATCTGATCAAAAGAAGGAAGGGGGAGCAGAAAGTGACGGCCCAACACAAAGGCTGCCGCAGGGCGGATGCACAGGTTCCATGCGTGAAGCCTGTGAATGTTTACACCCGGTACCCGCTCAGTGTGTATTAGTTATCACACTAGTATCGCCCCAACCCAACCATGGGGTTTACACTTATTAAACTGATAATGAGAGCCCACGTTAAGGTTAACCTCTGATATTTTCAACGAGATCGTGGGAAGCATGAATCTTCATCCGCGATAACCGTGGGATACTTTTTGGTTTGCAGATACTGCTCCCATTAATAATCTAGCTTGATTCCATATAAGGATCTTGGAAGCCTACAAATTGGTGTTGAACTAATTCCCATCAAGATGAAGCCATAGCCTGAAGTCACACGGGTAACGAGCAGTGGAAACGGGGCCAAAGCACCCCATGGTCGGTGCTTCCCTGCAGCCTCCTGGTTACAGGGCTTTGCTGTAGGTTCACAGGGAGAGCTGGGCACTCAGTGTGCCTCAACGTTATTGCTTCGTTTATTTTAGGGCATTTTAGGGACCTGTTCTTTCTGCTCCCTCGGCCTTTCAGGGCTGTTGTGGGTCATTGTCTACTCTGTCTGTTAAAACGATAGGAAAGGCATCTAACATCAGCTAGATTGAATGTTTGCCAGTCTCACCTGTAGAGGAGGTAAGCATGACACTCAGCAAGTTAAGAAACGATGGAACACCTATTGCTTGTATGAGTCAAGGCTGTTCTATATGCAGCTAATTAACTTGGACTTCCGAGTGGACGTACTGTTTGCATTTGGATTCAAGGTGCAAATTTGTAGATGAGGATAACGTCATTGACATCATGCATTTATCTTGGGTGACCTGAGGAGGCCCTCGTGTGCAAAGGCAAACCTGGGAAACTTCTGGCTCATGCTGCTTGTGCCTCCCTTACAATTGATAGACTTAAAAAGTAAGTCTAAACCTCTATGATAATCTCATGATCGATGCCTGGGGAAACTGTGCAGCTGATCGTTGTTCTGGCTTGTTCCATGTCCTAAGTCTGGGGTTGGGCTTCCCATAGTGAGCAAGCGCGGCTTGAGTGAGTCCCCCACATCCTCGGTGGCTGAGTGACCACTGAGAGGCTGTGAGCACCGCACCTTACCCTTTTGGGGGGGCTCTGTCAGACCCCTGCCTTCAGCCTCGCAGAACCTGTGCCTTCTTGTATACGCGTGTTTACGGAGACGTGCATCTCCTTTGCACGGTGGGAGAGCCGGCCGTGTCACTGTTGCTGGTTCTCCTACCTTCTCATGACCCGCTGGGAATCCCTAGGTCCTTCTGAAGGATCCTGGTGGGGAAGCGGTTGTCGCCGGAGCTGGGAAGGCGGCTGGAGGCTTGGGTGGGCCACCTGTATCTGCTTCCAGCCTCCTTCCTCCCCAGAAAGAGAACCTTGTAGCCCGGGAGGCATTTGCTGAGACCCTCTTGTGAGTGAGTGCCCATCGGGGGTATTGACCTCCTATAAATGGGGTCTTACTTCTGGGCTGGAGTCAGGATCCCTAGGCCCATAGGAGGAGGGGACCCTGAGGTTCAGCCACCTCCCTGCCCAGCGCATGCTGCCTCTCTGGCTGATGAGGCCCGTATGAAGCTGCTGTGGCCCTTTTTGATGATGGCGTTGGTGCTTTGATAGAATTTTCAGGCGGGGCGCTTGTACAGACTACCCTGCCTTATCCATCAGGCCGTTTAGTGGTGAGTGGCCTGGGAGGTTAAGTGACTGGTCTGAGGTCACACAGCTAATTAGCGACAGGTCCTGGACCGGCAGCCTTGCCTCCTGCCCCCAGCCCTGTGCGCCATCCTTCTTAACTTCTCCGTGGTCGCTATCGGCGATCACAGCCCTACTTCTTTTCCAGCAGCTACTGTGGCAGTGGTAGCAACCCACTGGGATTATTACAATAATGACTTTTAAATGAAAGCTTAATCTAATGGTTGGATACATTAAAAGCCAGAATAGAGCAGTCTAGAAAGCAAAAGAAAAACAAGAAACCAAGGGGATTTTTTCTCTGCGGGGATCCTTGTTCTTTGCCCAGAGCAGGTCATTTGCTGCTCCTGGCCACACTGTTGAGGCAGCCAGACAGACAGCAGAGCAGCCGTCAGAGCGTAGCGATGCTCCCTCTAAATCATGCTGCTAATGAAGCTTGCAAAGTTTTCCCAGTCGGACCATTGCCAGGGGCTTTGTGTATTCTCAGGAGGAGGAAGCGTCTTGAGCTCATTTGTTGCGTGTGTGTGTGGGGTTGTATTTTTTGGGGGCACAGTTTAAGGCCCATCTCACTTAAAAAATGTATGAGGCTTTGCTCCCTGTGTCCCCGTTCAGGATCTTGACAACTGCCTGCCAGGAGGAGAGAGGATTCTTTGCAGAAAGTTTCTCTCTTGACCCATCCCTAGTCCCCGATCCTAAGTGTCAACTCAGGACATTGGCTTGTGGTTCAAATACTGTTTTTGTTCAACTCCTCAGTGGAACGAAAAGGAGGCCAGTGTTGCTGGTTATCCTTGGTGTGCCAGTGGGTGTTGGGGTATTCCTTGGCTACTGAGCCTCAGATGACTGCAGCCATGCCCTAGCAAGGGGTGGCGATGTGGGTTGCAGTGGGCCATGGATGCTGGGGGTTGGCCGGGGGGGGGGCTAGCGTCTGCGCAAACCCACTGACAGCGTTCGAGCTGCCCCGGGCATGGGCTGCCCATGGAGTGTAAGAGCTCCTCTGCCCACGTGAAGCACCAAGCAGATAATTAGGGGCCCTGACATTTTCCTCTTTCTTGCAAGTCTTATAGTGATGAAAATTGCCTTTGTCATGCTGTTAAATGCGGACACTATTTTGTAGAAAATACTTCATAATCATCTCATACAGTATTTATGATACTCTGCTAGGAATGGCAGAAATCACAGTTACACTGTGAATAATGGATTGGTTTTTTTTTTTTTTTTTTTCTACTTTTGCGGTACGCGGGCCTCTCACTGTCGTGGCCTCTCCCGTTGCGGAGCACAGGCTCCGGACGCGCAGGCTCGGCGGCCATGGCTCACGGGCCCAGCCGCTCCGTGGCACGTGGGATCTTCCCGGACCGGGGCACGAACCCGTGTCCCCTGCATCGGCAGGCAGACTCTCAACCACTGTGCCACCAGGGAAGCCCTATGGATTGGTTTTAAAGGTGTAATTTTTTCCCCCCAGGTGATGTCCGAAACGATATCTACGTAACATTAGTTCAAGGAGATTTTGATAAAGGAAGCAAAACGACGGCAAAGAATGTTGAGGTTACAGTGTCTGTTTACGATGAAGATGGAAAACGACTGGAGGTATTGATTGTTGCAAAGTTGAACCTGTAGTGTTTAAGTTTTACTTCCCAAGTGTGTGCCTTGGCTCTGCTGCAGGATGCCAAAAGCCACAATCTTATTTCTGGGGAAGAGCGTTTGCTTTTTCTTCCTTTTCTCCCCTTGCCTAAGAGGGCTGGTTTCCACTGGGTCCCAGCAGCCGGCCTGTCTCAGGACGACCCTGGGGTCCTGACCACCTTCTTTTTATTTATTTGTTTATTTTTGGCTGCGTTGGGTCTTCGTTGCTGCACGTGGGCTTTCTCTAGTTGCGGCGAGCGGGGGCTACTCTTCGCCGTGGTGCGCGGGCTTCTCATTGCGGTGGCTTCTCTTGTTGCGGAGCACGGGCTCTAGGCGCATGGGCTTCAGTAGTTGTGGCTCGTGGGCTCTAGAGCGCAGGCTCAGTAGTTGTGGCGCACGGGCGTAGTTGCTTCGCGGCATGTGGGATCTTCCTGGACCAGGGCTTGAACCTGTGTCCCCTGCATTGGCAGGCAGATTCTTAACCACTGCACCACCATGGAAGTCCAACTGACCACCTTCTTTTCCAAACTCTATCCTGGGGTCCCACTTGCCGGTGTAAACCCCGAGGCTCAGAGGGCGAATGATCACATTAGAAGTTCAGATACTGTTATTAGCATCTTTTGAGACAGATGGAAACTGAGCCCCAGAGAAATCAGTCACCTTGCTCAAGGTCAGAGAGCTCATGAGAGGTGGAACTGGGTTGTGAATCTGGGCCTCTGAGCCTTGTGCTTTGCTCGGTGGTGGTTACCAAGACCTCCTCCTGCGTGGTCACAGCAGCCTGCGGGTGCCCTGGGAAGTGCTCAGAGGCTGCGGCCTTCTCTGAGGACTGGAGGCTGAGCCCAATCTGGGGCCCTCCGCCAGCTGCTTCTCTGGCCCATGGCTGCAGCCTGGGCTCCCCTGGGCCCACGTGGCCGAGAGCAGTGCCCTGTGGGTGCTCCTGAGGCCCAGCTGCGCCAGGAGGTGGGTGGCATCCTTTCTCTCTGGGTGGCCTGTGTCCAGTGTCCCTGCCCTTTTCCCCTGGGCTTTACTGGTCTCGCTGACCGCGTGTGGTCAGTGTCTGTGGCTAGAGAAGGGACAGAGTGCTGCCACCTCCTTTTTGGTCTGCAGCCCTTTACTCCAGCCGCCGAGTCAGGCAACTTGCTGCGGGTCCAGGGTGAAAGTTATTAGGGGTAAGGGTACAAAGGAATGGAGGACAGTAGCGTCCCCATATACCGCATAGCCATGAAGATCTTAGATGTCTGTGAGCAAGGTTTTCTGCTGGCTGCTGGCTCCAGCCAGATCTGTTCTTCCATCGCTGGGAGGTGTTCCGTGGGCCATGGGGTTATTGGTGTTCCCCGAGGGCCCTCGCTCCTTCTGGATCATCAAACCGGGTGGGGGGTTGGGGGACATGGATGCAGCCTCAGGCTCTGTGAGGGCTGACGCGATCTCTTTATGCCTCTTCTTTTAAAGCATGTGATTTTCCCGGGCGCTGGCGATGAAGCTATTTCAGAATACAAGTCCGTGATTTATTACCAAGTGAAACAGCCGCGCTGGTTTGAGACGGTTAAGGTATCATTTGCATGGTCCTTTTCCCATTGGGTTGATTATGAAATGCTCATTTGTACCCTGAGGAAGTTCCCGCCTCCTGCCCAGCCCAGGGCTGCCCACCGTGGACACCCTCCGCCAGCCCCCAAGGCACTTTCAACAAAGTCCTTTAGGGTTGCTAAGGAACCATGCTGGTGTTTCTTGGAATTTACATTTACTCTCATCTCCTTTTGGACCTAAAACCAGGACTTTCCTGGAGACAAATACAGAGTCCTTTAAAGATAGCAATTGTCTTTCTCTTCTCGGGTCTGTTTTATGTGTGGCATGCTGTCTTTACACCAAATGGAAAAAAATAGAGATGATAATACACGGAAGGCATCACTGGAGAGATGCATCCTGTTCCCTTGGCCTCGGTGCTCTGAGGCTCCTAATGCAGCCCGCTGATACCCCCACGCAGCCCACGCACAGGCTTGGGTACTGGGACACCAGGCCAGCGGTTGGCTTTGGAATACAGATGTTAGCTATGAGATTAGGGACAATCTTGGCTTAAAGGCAGCAGGTATTAAGTCTTTTTCCTTTTACTGTAAGTCACAAAAGGGCCGCCTTCTCGCTGCAGCCGAGGGCAGGTCCCTACAACCGTAGAGGGAATATAGACACCTCCAAATCGGGGCTAAAAACGAAAATGGCAACTTTTAAAAATAGACTCTTCACGCTGAGGATCACATTTAAAAAAAAATTCAGCTGCCTTGTCCAGTGTGCTTGGCATCCCGGACAGTATTATCTGGTGTAAATTTTCGAAAGGCATTTGCTTCTGGGACAGTCATACAGGGGATGAGGTGTACGGTGTCTTCTCCCTGCAGTGCAGAAGAGCGTAGAGTGGTCCAGGATGTCTCCAGGGGAACAAAGCTGATCGAGCGAGAAGATGTTCCTAAAGGTGCTCAGCTTCTCTCTTTATTCCGCAGGTGGCCATCCCCATTGAGGACGTGAACCGCAGTCACCTCCGGTTTACCTTCCGACATAGATCGTCCCAGGACTGTGAGTAACCACACGCTTCGTTATCCCGTGTTTATCATGCACTTACTCTGGATTGTTCTAGAACGTGGCTACTGTAACACTGTGAGGTCTTGACACTTCAGCTCCGCGCCCATGCGAACCTGCCCCCGTGAAGTGCTGTCCACTCTGATTGAGTTGATCCCAGGAGATCTTCAGTTTCTTCTCGAATTTGTCTGATGAGGTGCCGCTCCTTCCTACTCACCCCTTGGGTTTCCTCTTTCCCCTTTGGCTTGTAATACTGCCCCATCCATCAGAAAAGTCACTGAGATATAATACCTAGATTTCAAAAATTGCTCTTAATGCTCTTGCATCGGCATTGAAGACCTCTGGCTTTGCTGCCAGCTGCTGGTGCCTGGAGCTCTGGCTTGCCTTTTCTCGTCCACGTTGGTGTAGCCTTGGCCGTGATGCCAAGACTTTGAGAGGAAAGAAGTTTGAATCAGTCACCTTCCAGGAGGATTTATTATCGATGATTGAAGTTTGTCTCATTACCTGTGTTGAATTCGTTGTCTGCTAAGGACGTCACCCTGTGCTAGACACTAAGTAAGATATCACAAGGGGAAGATATGCCCCCTGCCCTTCATGGTCTCTATCCATCTGGCAGTGGGCTAAGGTTTGAGAAAATAAGTGATGCTGGGTTATGTGTGCAGCGGCATCGAGGGAATGGTGGTCTGGGTGGATGCGTTTGGCACCCACCAGCCTGTGGGGGCCAGAGCCCTGCGGTTGGGGGACCTCAGCCCTGGCTCTGTGTGTCTTCACAGATGTTTCAGCCTGAGGAGGGGAATGCATGGGGGCTGCCAGTCCCTCAGCAGGATGCCGGCCATAGGATAGGGCTCCACAGGACCACCGCTGCTGTGATGGTGTGTCCACCCTCCTTACTGTTTCTGGGGGCCTGCCTGACCTGTGCCCTCCCCAGAGCGTGGAGCCCGCAGAGGCAAGGGTGCAGGAGAGCAGCCGGGAGGGTGAACACGTGAGTAGAGGCGTGAAGTTGGGGGTACGTAGACTCCCGTGTGGGACCAGTGAGAAGCTCTGTGAGGTTGAAGAGACGCGAGGACTACAGGGCTGGTGTGTGGAAAGTGTGACTGTCAGCCCGAAGATGTGCTTGCGTGGGGTGAGGCCGGGAGGTGGCTGAACCAAGGGGTCTAGAGCAGCACGGGGTCCCTCGTGGTGAGTGGGCGTGTGGAGGATGCCGGGGGAGGGGTGGGAGCACTATGGAGCATCATTCCACCCCTCCTCTTGTCCCAGTGCTTAAGGGGCCAGCTGAGAAGGGGTCGGGGCCCAAGCAGTGTGGGAGGCGCAGGGTGTGAAGTCTGGGCAGCTTGGAAAGCCGGGCCCGCCCCATTTCGGGCCAAATCCAGGCCACCAGGCAGCGGGCTGGGGTCTGCTAACTGTGGGCGCTCCTGGATGGCTGAAACGTGGATGGATAAGATGTTCGGACGGATGCGGACACCTCTTCGTACGTGTTCATCGTGCTCTTACTCTCTCCTGGCGCAAGTATTTGTACCACGTTATTTAGATGAGTCCTCACCACGATGCCGTGCGGTAGATCATTGGCGCTTCCTACATTACAGATGAGGAAACTGAGCCTCAGAGACCCCACGTCAGTGGCCCAGAGTCACCTGATGGTCAGTGGAAGACCTCTGGTTCCCACCTCAGTCCTTGTGTCTCCCCTGCCTTTGGGGAGCACCGAGGCCACTGCCGTCATTTGGTCTGTGTTGAGCACCTGCTGTATACGCAGCTCACACAGAGAGTTCTCCTCTTGCCAGACTTAGGTTGGGTTGAGGCGTGAGATCGGCTCGCAAGAGCCACGTGCGGAGCAGCGGCCTGGGAGCGTCGTGTGCATTATTAGGCAGAGGTGCGGGGTGAGCAGGGTCAGGTGGGTGATTGGAGGAATTGGGGGCAGGTATGTCCTCAGCCAAGTCCCAGAAGGTGTGGTGGGCCCAGCGCCCTGCACACCGGAAGTTGCCGGGGGTGCGAATGGGCTGCAGGGGAGGAGAGGGTGGGGAGCCCTGTTGCAGGGCAAGGACAAAGTTCTAGAATGCACAGGGGACTTGTCTCAGAAGCACGCTTCCTCTTTAGAACAAGCTCATTCTCTCTAATTAATAGATTACACCAGGGCAGAGGGATCTCTTTGGTAGCATTTTAATTTTCAAAATCCTTGTTTTTCCTGTCACTTTTAAGTACTCATTATAGACAAGATGCTATCACCCGGCCTCCCACGACACACTTGCATAATTAATGAAGTCTCCCCGGCCACAGCTGGTGGGGTTTAGGGAACGTGTCGAGCATTGCAAGTGTGATGCTGACGCCGTCCCGAGCTGTCCGCTGCGGGCGGGATGGGGGCCGGTGGGGCCCCTGCTGCGGCCTCTTCTGCAGATGCTCTGGGTCAGAAATGGGAGGAAGGCCACGCCGCATGCCCTCCCCGCCGCCCCAGGCAAAATGCGCGCTCTTTACCCCTAGTGGAAGGAAGTGAGGGGATTTCTCGCACCTGGAGCTGTCCTTGGGGCTGGGACGTTTGGCGCTGGTGTGACCGTCTGACACTGCCGCAGCTTGTTAGCCGTTCCGAACGCATCAGCTGATGTTCTATGTGGATGCGGGCAGATGAGTGGCTTCTGGGGCCGGCCTGCCAGGAGCTGAGTTTCCCTTGTTTGCAGGGGGCTGGTTGGGTCCGCCAGCGCTGCCCGCCCTCTGGGGCACGTGGCCTTCTTCTGTGGCCTCTGACGTTTTGTAAATTTCTTGTCTGCCTCATAATGGCTGCTAATGAGGATGTAACAAATGCAGTCCATCCCCTGTGTGAAGATGCAGAGTATTGATAAAAGGTGCACTTTTAAGTTGTGTGCTACTTGAGAGTAGGGTCAGGGGAAGCCTTCTGCTGGCAGATGTGGTCACGTGTCCTGAACTGCAGCTGCTTTCAGAGAGATGTGTTTTTAATTTTTTTCATGTCAGCCCAAACTTGAAAGGATCTCTTCCTTCTCACCCGAACACTGAGTTTTACGTTTTTAAGAACCCTTTCACAAAGTTCTTTCAATTTCTAGAAGTACATATTTTTTGCTTTTATTATCCCCCCCTTTAGCTTTGGTTGGTCAATCGTTCATCCAGTTAATTAGCTAGCATTTATTGAACACCTAATGTGTGTGCCAGACCCGATGGACACCAGGAACGCAAAGACTAATGAGACGTGGTATCTCAGGCAGTGATGTCCTATAGCAAATATTTTGAGCCCCTGACTCAAGGTGGGCAGATGTATGCTCTTCAGTCTTTGTCCTTTCATCTCCAAAAAGAGAATCTGGGATCTATAATTTTTTTTTTTTTGGCGTCCCAGCGGCCATGGCTCACGGGCCCAGCCGCTCCGCGGCATGTGGGGTCTTCCCAGACCGGGGCACGAACCCGCGTCCCCTGCATCGTCAGGCGGACTCTCAACCACTGCGCCACCAGGGGAGCCCATGGGATCTATAATTTAAAGGTCTTTTCTAGCCCTGAAACTCAGTGTTTCCGTGCTGTGTTCAGCTTACATCTTGAAAAATTCATCACAAATCCATTTCTTCAGTCCAGACTCCTCATCTATCTCTACCTGATCTGGCACCTGCCCACCTTGGAGCTCTCACTGCCTACCACTCACCAGCCACACGGGCTTCCAGTCCCCAAGCAAGGCAGGCCGGTCCCACTTTAGGGCTTCCGTATTTGGCCATCTCTTTTCCTGGAGGGTTTACATCTTGGCTCATACGTCATCAAGAAGGTCTTCTCAGAGAGACCTTTTCCAGCCATCCAGCTGGGTGGTCCCTGTTCCCATCAGCACGCTTTAACAAGCCACCAATTTTTGTTTTATTTGTTATCTGAAAGGACTTAAAAAAAAATTATTTATTTATTTTGGCTGCACCAGGTCTTAGTTGCGGCTCACCAGCTCCTTAGATGTGGCATGCAAACTCTTAATTGCGGCATGCATGCGGGATCTAGTTCCCCGACCAGGGATTGAACCTGGGCCCCCCATTAGGAGCACGGAGTCTTACCCACTGGACCACCACGGAAGTCCCTGAAAGGACTTGTTTGTTGGCGTCTCCCCATCTAGAACAAATATTTGAGTACCTAACATATGTAGCAGGCACTATTTCATGCACTGGGGAGATAGCAGTGAAAAAATGCACAATGTCTTCTGCATGGGAAAGCCCAGTGGATGAAACTAACAATAAACACCACATCCTGGTCTCCCCCCTCCCCTGGCCCTTTCTCATGCACAGACACCCTACAGGCTTGGTAATCTCTTGGTAATCTGGTAGTAATCTCTTGGTAATCTCTTGTCTTAATCTGCTTGGGCAGCCATAACAAAATACCATAGACTGCGTGCCTTAAACAACAGAGATTCACTTTCTCACAGTTCTGGAGGCTGCAAGTCCGAGATCAGGGTACCAGCATGGTCAGGTTCTGGTGAGGACCCTCTCCCAGGTTGCAGACGGCCGCCTTCTCTCTGTGAGCTCACACGGAGAGGGACTACTCTGGTGTCTGTTTCCCTTCTTCTACGGGCACCCGTTCTATAGCATCAGAGCCTCACCCTTATGACCTTTTAATCCTAAGAACCTCCTTACAGGCCTTTTCTCCAATACAGCCACATGGTGGAGGGGGGGGGGTTAGGCTTCAGCATAAGAATTTTGTTGAACAAATAAAACATAACAGTTCAGCCCATAGCGACTGTGAAGAACTGGCCAGGGTAGGCATTTGCTCTTCTAGGCAGGCTGGTCACTTCAGAGCAGGTGATACTTTGGCAGAAACTTGAATGAAGTGAGAGAATGAGTCTCACATGCTAATTCTGGGGGAAGGACTTTCTTGCCAAAGAGAACAACATTTCACAGTAGGGTGTTTAGCCCACCTGGGACTTTTATTTGTGGAGGGTGTGAGGTGAGCATCCATCTGTTTTGTTTGTCCCTGCTGACACTCTGAAGGGTCTGCCCCTTCCAGTGGTCACTTGCAATGGCCTGTGTTTTCATGCCCTGTTTGTTCCCACTGGTCTGTGAATCCCTGTGTTAAAAACCCACCGTCTTCATTGTTACCACTTTCCAGTTACCGTTGGGTTTTAGTATTGCAGGCTTTCCTCCACGTTCCTTTCCAAAACCATCCTCCTACTGTTGGTCCTTTACTGTAGAATCAGTTTTCAAGTTCCACAAGGAAGCTCTCCCATGAGATTTTGATTGTAATTGCTTTGAATTTACAGATTAGTTTGAGCACAGCTGATCCTTTTATGATAAGTGAACGTTGTCTATATCTCCGTTTATGTTTACTTTAACATCTGTCAGAACAGTTTTGTAATTTTTTTCAGAAAGGCAGCCCTTGTAGCATTTTATGATGTTCTTTTCTGTCGCGATGGCAGTAGAAAATGATTATTACTTTCTATTGCAGCTAAGGATAAATCCGAGAAGATATTCGCACTCGCTTTTGTAAAGCTGATGCGCTACGATGGGACCACCCTAAGAGACGGGGAACATGATCTTATTGTCTATAAGGTACGCTCTTCTGTTGGTGCAGTGTTGCTAATATTGACTGTTTCAAGTCTTTCTGGGCTTCCTGGCCTGAGCTGACATTTCCCATCTTTGTGAGAACACTGCTATCTAGCAACATTTAATTATGTAAATGAACATTTCAGATGACCAGCTGTCACTGAGGAGAGAAGCTGACACACAATAATGCATTAAGTGCTGTTTAAAAAAATCCTCTGTGTGAATGTGAATTCATCTCCAGGAATAAGGGAAATCATTAAAATAAGCAGTTTAGCACAGGGAACTCTGCTCAATATTATGTAACAGCCTAGTAGGGAAAAGAATCTGAAAAAGAATAGACACATGTACATGTATAACTGAATCACTCTGCTGTACACCTGACACTAACACAACACTGTTAACCAGCGATACTCCAATATACAATAAAAAGTTAAAAAAAAAAAAAATAAGTGGTTTAGCAAATGATAAAGAGCAAATATCATGATGGTTAAAAGGATTAAGGATCCTAAGGGGTAGAAAATATTGCACGGGATTGTCAGTTCTATTTGACCTGTCGCATCATTAAACCCACAGGCCGAAGCGAAGAAGCTGGAAGACGCCGGCACGTACTTGAGCCTGCCGTCCACCAAAGCCGAGTTGGAAGAGAAGGGCCACTCGGCGACGGGGAAGAGCATGCAGAGTCTTGGGAGCTGCACCATCAGTAAAGATTCCTTCCAGATCTCAACTCTCGTGTGCTCCACCAAACTGACCCAGAACGGTGAGTTTGGGGCCAGAAACGGGTTCGCCCCTGGAGTTTTTCTCCTTCAACCCCATCTTTCTCGTGCTCCCTGCTGAATGGAGGAGGCTTCCTTAGGTCCCTGAAGCCTGCCGGCGAGTCATTCACACCTTCCCTCCGTAATGGCCCGTGTGGATGCTGTTGGACAAGGAGAGAGGGAGAGGGTGACATTGTTCTGCTTTGAAACTCACGTTCTGATTTTATGCTAAGGATGAACCTCAAAGAGAGATAAAGCAATGGATTTACTTTAAAAAAAAAAAAAAAGCTTTCTGGCCAAGGGAAGGGAGAAATCCACACAATTTGGAGTCAGACCAAAGCCCTGAACTTGAGCCTTGGCCCTGTGCTAATAACCCTGGGAATGACCTCGAACTAGGGTCTCTGAGCTCATTTTCCTCATCTATACCCTGGCTATAATGCCTGCCTCAGAGGGCTGTCTGAGGGCTACGGGAGCTCTAGGGGGTGAGGCCCCTACCCTCCTTGGGTCTTCCCCTCTCTCAGCTACTCATTGAGATAATGACCAGTTACCTTTAGTTTTACAAGTTGGTGTTGACGACATCTCTAGTCCCCCTGACAGCGAGATAAGGCACCCCTTGCTGACGCACTCACACCAAAGTGCGACCTTAACGCAGCATCAGATGGTGCCCAGTGTCCCCGCGCTGCGGGCCGGGATGCTCGGCATTGTTCCCACGGACTTGCAGCCTCCCCAAGGCATGGCCGTGCGGCCGGGGCACTCCTGATTCAGAGCACACTGTCTGGTCGAGGCAGAGGGTCCTCTGCACAGATCTTACATTGAAAAATCGAGTTCACCAAATGTGATGGTCTCACAGCCGTGCAGAGTAGCTTTACGTTCTCTTGAAAGTCAGCTTGAAAATCCAATATGTTTTCCTCTCAGCCACTGATACGGACTTTGATTATTAATGTCGGTTGCTGTCGTGAATCATGTTCCCGGGGGTTGTCCGTAAAGCTTGGCAGTAGTCTCGGATGGGCTCAAGGGACAGTCATCGTTTGGACTTTAACAGGCTGATCACAGGACAGAAGGAACCTGTCATCTGGAAGGCCCTGCGTGGTAGTGGAGAGTGCGGGTCCTGATCAGACTTTCACTGCCTGCTCTAGTAACCTCCATGAGCAGATGGAAACCCTTCCCTGGGGCACTGCGTTCCGTGCACGCATGGGGAGGGGTAGATTATGCACAGGGAGTTTGCAAGTTTAGTGCCCAGGGAGCATGCTGTCAGCAAGGCGGGTGCTGGCTTGGGACTGGGTTATAGGAATGATGACCCCGTGGGTCAGATGTTACCCTCTGGATATGGCCCTGATAGTCAGCTAGCCTGACGGCTGGCTCCTCCTTCTAGGGCTTCATTTAACTCAGGGCAGCCTGTCCAATGGGGCACTTAAGCTTCTGCTTTGTCTTGCCATCTTCAGTGTGTGGGAAGCCACCTTATTAGAAATGGGTCATGTTCCAAAAGCACCTTCGGAAGTTGTTATTTGGAACTTGAATATATTTTCCCCATTAAAACAGTGTGTTGAATAGTGGTTAGGTTGTGAGGCCCACGCACAGAATCCTTCTTAACCCACATATCCCTGGGGAAGACAACTGTGAACTAGGACATTCTCAAGGTATTAAGTCACAGTAATTTCCCGGGGAGATGTGTCCCACCTCCTCTCACCCTTAAGCTCTTTGAATCTCACCAGACACAGGGTAATCCCCTCTTTGGGACCGAGGGGCACAGCACGCTGGTCTCTCCAGTGGCTGTTGCCAGGCAACCAGGAAATTACGATGTGATGCAGCTCACTAAGCGTGAGGGGGACACATCTTTTGTTGTTCATTTCACACCATCCAACAATGCCTCTTTTCTGGATGGTGGCGTGTCAGGTGTGTGCAAGATGGGGCTGCCCCAATTGGCCTCTGGCATTGAGTCCCAGATTCTCATTTGAGGGAGCCATTTTTCTGAAACCGTGATTTGTTACTGCGAAGTTCCATTTCTTAGGGAAGAGTGTGGCTGAATTATTCATCGAGGTTTGTATTAAACATCTCTGTTCTCGGCATTATGCTGGATGCTTTGGGGGATATAAAAAGAAGTAGGAGACGTGGTTCCTCTCCTCCATCAGCTTACTATGTAATTAGAGAGAGAGAAGCCATGAGGCGGAGAATTATTACGAGCCAAACTGTGGTGGTTCCCTGGGAATGAGAGGGGACAGAGAGGGTGTGGGGCTGAGCAAGCTGCCCCTCCTCAAAGGTGTTTGTCCACTGCTAATTTGCCCAGCTGTATCTTTTCTCAAAAGTACAACACAGAGATGAACCTCAGCCTCCCTCTAATCCGAAGTGCCACTAACTTTGCATGAATGGGATCCAGAGTATTAACTCACCTCCATTAAAAAAAACGTTGGTGGACTTCCCTCGTGGTGCAGTGGTTAAGAATCCATCTACCAATGCAGGGGACACGGGTTCAGTCCCTGGTCTGGGAAGATCCCACATGCAGCGGAGCACCTAAGCCCGTGTGCCACAACTACTGAGCCTGCGCTCTAGAGCCCGAGAGCCACAACTGCTGAGCCCGCATGCCACAACTACTGAAGCTGCGTGCCTACAGCCCGTGCTTCACAACAAGAGCAGCCACCGCAATGAGAAGCCTGCGCACCGCAACGATGAGTAGCCCCTGCTTGCTGCAACTAGAGAAAGCCCTTGTGCAGCAATGAAGACCCAATGCAGCCAAAAATAAACAAACAAACGAACAAAAAACCAAAGATAAGCGGTACCTTCTGGCATTCGAAAAAGCTGTTTAAAAATAAAACAACAAAAAAAAACCCACAAAAAGAACTGCTGGTAACTCTTATGATGGAAATCTCCATTAACCCTGGGACTGAGAGCGTGTCTGGGCAGGATGTAGCCTTTCTCATGACTTCACTTTCAATTAGAAATTAAAACACGTTAACCTTCATGATGAATGGCTAAAATGTTCACCTCTTTGATGGGTGGCTGCTGTTGGTCTTCCTGCCTGGCATCACACTAAGTGCTTTCTCCACATCTTGCCGTTTAAGTCTTGCACCAACCCTGTGACCCAGGTAACACTGTGCCCATTGTTCAGATAGAAAAACTGAGGTGAAGGTACTTGTCCAAGGTCACATCTTGGTGGCGTGGCCCGGCTGGTGTTTGAGTCTACTCTCTTTGCATTCTAAAGACACTAGGATGCTGTCCCCTTCACATTTTCCTGTTTGTAACTCTTCCCTTCATCAGCTGTACTTGGGGGTAAGGTGATATAAATGAGAATGTGTGTTTGGTGCTCATCCCCTGTATGCCTTCTTTGTGGTTTGATCCTTGAATTATAACTGGTGTCTTGTGTTCACTGAAATTCTACCTATTGCCAAAATTATATATATTTTTTCAGTATTAACTAGGGTTTCTTTTTATGCAGACAGTTTCTGTAGCAGAAGTTCATTCCCGATGAGCATAAACAGTAAATTAGATGTGCTTTGCTAACTGTGTTTTTTCACGTAATGGGATATTAATATGACTTCAGATGAAGACGTCCTTTCCCAGAGATGTTTTGGATTCTGTTTTCATGCCTTAAACAAAATCATTTCTCAACATTGTCTTCCACGTTTAGTCTGCAAAAACCAATACGTTCAACTTGCGATTTTTCTATTAGAAAAGAAACATACAGAAACTTTTGGAAGGGCCAGGACTTGGTAAAGGTGGCAAGCTCAGTGCAGCAGTGGTCTCCAGGGCCAGGGTTCCTGTCTCCTTTGGGGACTGTCCCCTTGCATTCTCAGTACTTGAATTTATGTTGGTTATTTATTTTATATTATTTTATCTTAAAAACCTAAGAATCTTATTCTTGAACAGGAGAAAACCCCTTGGCAGGAGCTGCCAGGACAGCAGTGAATGGCCAGCAGCCTCGCAGGCCTGCTGCTCTTCTCATCTGCCTACTTGTGGGTTGGAAAGGCCGGTCCCTCTTCCGTGCTCTGATCTGCCTTCTTGTGGGTTCGAGAGGCCGGTCCCTCTTCCGTAGGCTCCCCAGATGCCTTTTTTTTTTTTTACTGGCGGTACGCGGGCCTCTCACTGTTGTGGCCTCTCCCGTTGCGGAGCGCAGGCTCAGCGGCCATGGCTCACGGACCCAGCTGCTCCGCGGCATGTGGGATCCTCCCGGACCGGGGCACGAACCCGCGTCCCCTGCATCGGCAGGCGGACTCTCAACCACTGCGCCACCAGGGAAGCCCTCCCCAGATGCCTTTTGAAAGCTTCCACGTGGAAATCATTTCATGGTAAACGTAGTTGGAAATAACACATCCAGTCACACTGGGTGTCAAGGATGTTGCTAGAAAGTAATGAAATATTTACATGGCGAACGTTTCCAAATAGGCTTGGTTCATCTGTTCAAAAAATTATTTAGAGGACCTCACATGATGGGTGAACGAGGGGGACAGAGTCCTTGCTGTGAGGAGCTGATGTCCGTTTCCCGTTTCCAGTGGACCTGCTGGGGCTGCTGAAGTGGCGATCCAACACCAGCCTGCTGCACCAGAACCTGAGACAGCTGATGAAGGTGGATGGCGGCGAAGTGGTGAAGGTAACGTGGCTCCCGTGCTGGTTCTGGTTGTCTTGTTGTCCTTACGGATATGAAGAGGTGTGGGCTCCGCCTCCCAAGATGGTACAGGCACGCCTCCGAGACACTGCGGGTTCGGTTCCAGACCACCACAGGAAAGCAAGTCACACGAACTGTTTGGTTCCCCAGTGAGTATCAAAGTTACATTTACACTCTACTGTAGTGTGCTGAGCGTACAGTAGCATCACGTGAAAAAAAATAAGTACGATATACAATAGACAGCCAACAAGGACCTACTGCATAGCACAGGGGGACCACACTCAATATCTTGCCATAACCTATAATGGAGGAGGATCTGGCTTTCTGAGCTAGACCCCCGACAGGGGCCCCTACCGCATCGTTCTGGGTTCCCATCGTAACTTAAAGGGAAACTTTCACAATGTCCAGAGCCCTTCATGTCCTGCAAGTGTCGGAGGAGGATGTCCTCAAATTCCTTGCAAGAGTTTTAGTTGTAAACAAAAATGACTAAATAAAATATTATTCACAATTAAAAAAAAAGAAAAGAATCTGAAAAAGAATAGATGTATATATATATATATATATATACGTACAACTGAATCACTTTGCCATACACCTGAAACTAACACAACATTGTAAATCAGCTATACTTCAATTAAAAACAAACAAACAAACAAACAAGGGAATTCCCTGGCGGCCCAGTGATTAGGACTTTGCACTTCCATTGCAGGGGGCACGGGTTCTGGTTGGGGAACCAAGGTCCCACATGCCTTGCAGTGAGTGGAAAAAAACAAAAAAAGAAAAAAGTTTAAACAAAAGAAACAAAAAACCCTCAAAATTAAAAAACCATGTCCATTAAAAAAACCAATTAAAAAATAACTGTATTGCTAAAAAATGCTAAACCGTCACCTGAGCCTTCAGTGAGTGATAATGAACAGTCACATCAAAGATCACTGATTGCAGATCGCCATCACAAACGTAATATTAATGAAGTTGGAAATATTGCAAGAATTATCCAAATGTGACACAAAGGCACAAAGTAAGCAAATGCTGTTGGAAAAATGGCTCCAAGAGACGTGCTGGACCCAGGGTTGCCACAAGTCTTTGATGGGTAAAAACCACAATATCTGACAAGTGCAATAAAACGAGGTCCACCTGGTCGTAAGCCTTTCAACAACTAGTGTCTCCGGGATGTTGACACATACCTCTAAGGCAACAGAATCCTTCTTAGACTCTGGTCCGGGGACCGCGGGCTGGCTTCACTGTGGTGGCAACAGGCTTTGGAATCAACCAAGTCTAGGGCTCTGCTTCCTCTTCCAGTGGGTCCTCACTGTGGGGCTGACACAGGTTCAATAACATCTTTAAACCTTGCTTTCCCCTGCTGTAAAATGGACATAACCAGAGTGCCTTGTTCACAGCGTCCCTGTGGAGGTTAAATGAGGTACTGGCCCCTGGGAGGTGGTCTGGTAGTATCGGGATTTATCACTATCGCTGTCATGACCATCCCCGTGATCGTTAACCCTGGCTCTCGACTCACCTAGGAGCCCTGTCATTGATGTGGAGAGCTTCGTGGTGTGTCAGAAAGATCACAGCACTCAGTCTTGTCTTGGCCGTTTTCCTCCCATGTGGTCTTGGATTGATTGCTTAGCCTCACACAGAGCAGGCCCTGGAGCAGTGCCCTTGAATCTTCATCTACGATAGGACAGTCAGACTAGAGTGATCGGAGGTCCCTTTGAGCGCTCAGATTTGGTAATCGTTGGTGGTTCCAATATTTTCTTCAGTAAAAGGCTCTCCTTGCCACTCCTGTGCCCAGTGACTTCTCCTTGTATGTAAGGAAATGCATTTCTGTGGCCACTGGGCTCCACCTTGGCTGGCGTGCAACAAGCCGGGCCACCACTCGTGGCTGCCCGAGAGCAAGGTCCCCACGGCCAGGTCCGTGTCGCTGCCTCAGTTCTTTATCCTCCGTGAGAGGTGCTTGCGGAGGGAGACGACCTTATCTCTGTGAAAATTAATTACTTAAAATGGCCTTAATTAAACAGCAGTGAGGTTAACTTCAGGAGAAATTAATTTGCTGGCACCGCTCTCCTAAATTCATTGTATAACCGTTCGAACATATCCTCACTAATCTTCAAATTTTAATCACCTTTTCCTGGCCCTTGTCTTCTTCTACTGGCTTGGACAATGTTAACTGCATTTTAAACTTCCCTGGGTTCTATGAATTCCCTAATTCAGATGAAAACTGGGTGAATTAAGTTAACATCACTTTAAAAGACCCACAGTTAATGAAATTGTGTCCTCTTTCATTTTTCGGTCCCTGTATCACATCAGGAATTGTATTTATGTTGAACTATTGACACACTGACCAGGGAAGTTCTAGAACCGTCTGGTTTTATTGCCCCCCCCTCAGTTCCTCTTATCTAATCTATTATCACATCCTGTTGTTCGTCCCTGGAGTTCGTCCCTGTTCGTCTCACCTCTCTCCCTCTCCTTCCTG
This sequence comes from Monodon monoceros, assembly GCF_005190385.1. Classification (NCBI taxonomy): domain Eukaryota; kingdom Metazoa; phylum Chordata; class Mammalia; order Artiodactyla; family Monodontidae; genus Monodon; species Monodon monoceros. The sequence continues at coordinate 77,069,916 of NW_021703781.1, forward strand.
TGTTCACTGTGGTACCGCCCAGGGTTGGATGACCTGTCTGGCCCTTACTTGTTTTGCCTGTTTATTCCTTCCCATTGACAGTGTATCCTAATACCCTGTAGGCCTGGAGCAGGGAATAGACTCGTCTAAGGCCACCAGGCTGTTAACAGAGCCAGGAGCAGAGGGAATCCCAGCCTGCATGGGGCTGCTTTCATTCTGTTGAAGGACACTGATAGATTGTGGGTTTTATTCCATTTATTCGAGACCTCCCTTCTGTGTCTTTATAACTTTTAGTGGAAAGATGACATTGCTTGATAGACTGAGCAAAGTATTTGCTTGTTTAGTAAAAGTGACATTGCTTGAGAGAAGTATTTGCTCATTTAGTAAAAAGTATAGTTTCCCATTTTAGTGGGAAATGAAAATGGTGATTGTGCTCTTCCAGTGGATGGTCTTGGAGAGAGGGTGGGTGTCAAAAGAAGTCTTTCACGGCCTTGTGTGAGGGATCGCCTTCAGGACATTCGTGTCCCTGCACTGCTGCGGCTCTACGGCCAGATACACAAGGTCCCCGCTGTCTGCTGTCCTGTTTCTGTGTCATTTGTCCGGGTGGGGCTGGTAGACCTCTTTCCCTGAACTGTGACAAGCCAGGGCTTGGCACTGGACACTGGTGTGTCTGTTGGCAGTAACACTGGGCTGTTAGCAGATGGCAGCGTCAAGTTTTTTTTTTTCTTTGCGGTACACGGGCCTCTCACTGTTGTGGCCTCTCCCGTTGCGGAGCACAGGCTCTGGACGCGCAGGCTCAGCGGCCATGGCTCACGGGCCCAGCCGCTCCGTGGCGTGTGGGATCCTCCCGGACCAGGGCATGAACCCGTCCGGCAGGCGGACTCTCAACCACTGCGCCACCAGGGAAGCCCCAGCGTCAAGTTTTGACCTTTGCAAAAGCTTTTACAATCTGAAATGATGGGAAATGATACAAAAGTAACGAGAGGTGGTGCAGGCTTAAACAATTACGGAGTGGACGGAGCCCTTGATGTCCAGACCAGAATGCCTCGTGGTCCGGCTGGTTTCATTCCCGTGTCATTTATATGTGACAGTTCTTGGCACAGACTAGGTGGTAGGTGGCACAGTGGAATAGAATGAGGATTTTATGCCTGACGTGTCTCAGATCACTTCCTAGGTCCGGGAACACGTCCTCTCTCAGGAAGAAGAGCTGTGGGGTGCTGGATTTGCAAGGTTCCACGGCTCACGGGGGGTGGGGAGCGAGCAGTGGTTGGGGAGCAGGTCTCTGTGTTTAGTTTCTGTGTCTGCGGGTCGAACCGTTTGAGGTCCTCTGCTGGAGACGTGAAGGCCCCTGAGGTTCTGTGCATGGGCTGAGCCGCCCAGGAAGATCTGGTCTAGGGATCTCACTCAGTTACACCTTTGTCCCGGCTGTGGGCCCGTCTCACTTACTCCTTTTGTTTTTAATAACCACTTGATTGAGATGTAATTCACATACCTGAAAGCACCTTTTCGTTTGTACAGTTCAGTGGTTTTCAGTGTATTCGCAGAATTGCGCAGCTGTCCACGCTGTCTCACTTCAGAACCGTTCCACCACTGCAAAAAGAAACCCCACACCCGTTGGCCATCACTTCCACTCTCCCTGCAACCGGCTTTCTCTATGGATTTGACTATCCGGATATTTTATGTAAATTGAATCAGACAATATATGACCTTTTTTGATTGGCTTTCTTTAGTGTAATGCTTTCAAGGCATGTGGTGGCATGTATCAGAACTTCATTCCTTTCTATGGCTGAATAATAAATATTGCATTGTATGGATATGCCACAGTTTTTTTTATGCATTCGTCAGCAGATGGACACATTTTGACAATGATGAATAAAGCTGCTATGCATATTTTCGTACAGGTTTTTGTGTGGATGTATGTTTTCCATTCTTTGGGTTACATACCCAGGAATGAAATGTTTGCGTTACGTGGTAAATGTACATTTAACCCATTGAGGGATTGTCAGTCTGTTTTCCAAAGCCAGTGCGTCATTTTACATTTCTACCAGCACCGTATAAGGGCTCTAATTTCTCTCCGTCCCTCCCCACACTTAACTATTGTACATCGTTTTGATGACAGTCACCTCAGTCTGGGTGAAGTGATATCTCATTGTGATTTCGATGTACTAATCCCAGTGACTAATGATGATATAGCCATACTTCATTCCCTCTTACGGTCAGTAGTCCATTGTGTGTCATTCTGCCTAGTCTTGAACTACCCCATCAACAGGGAACTCATTACTTCCAATGTAGTCTTTTTTAGTTCATCTCATACTTCTTTCAGGGGAGAATGGGGTCAGGGTTCAAAGCCAGGTTCTAGTGTGACATAACTTTGAAGTCTCCTAATTTTTTCTAAATTAAATTCATAGTGTTTTGTCATTCTATGCTGTAATATTTCTTTGGTGAATTATAGTAGGCATAAAAGGAATTTCTCAATTACTGTTGAATAAATTAAGCTCATGGCTCTCTGCTCTGTACCCCAGTTTCAGAATCACACACCTCTTCTGTCCTTGGCCATCTGTGTCTGCAGAAGATCCTTTATTATACTAGAAATTTGTCCCTGTATGGCTTCTGCCCAGTTGCTAGCTCAGGTCCCACACTCAAGTGTGTACAGAATGAGTCAGATTCGGACTTCCCAGGGTTGCTGTTGAGCTTTTTGTCCTGATGAAAGTCAGGACAAGTGTTGGAGAGGTCTCATGGGTGGGTAGGCGGTGGGCTATAGGGCATCTCCCTGCTTCCCATCCTCTGCTTGACTCAGGGTGGCCTGTCTTTGTTCTGAATTCCCTCATCTCAGATTTTTGTCTTGTGAGTCTAATGACTGATAAAAATCCCCAAAGTCTGTAGCTTGGTAGGTGCCATTTGAGAAAGGTGGGTGTTTGCAGTATTGCCAAGGATGATAGTTTTTCTAGGCTGGGGAGAGTGGGGTGGATTTACCTCGTCTGCTGACCTTTTGTGTCTCTCTAGTTCCTCCAGGACACCTTGGATGCACTCTTCAACATCATGATGGAGAATTCGGAGAGCGAGACCTTTGATACATTAGTGTTTGATGCTCTGGTAAGAGGCCTCGACTTTGCACCTGCTCAGATATTACGGGACGCTTTCAGGTTGCAGCCTTTGAAGCTGGGGCGGGATCCATCACAGTAACCCTGAAAGCGCTTTCGGTTGTAAACCCAATCAAAGCAGATGAATTGAGAGGTAGAAAGTTTCTTCCACTGTAACACTGTAGTTAGGCAAATGTAAATTGTAGGGGAAGAAGTAAAGTAGCTGACCAACCTGTGTCCGAAAGTGTTATAGCTCGTTGACTCACACAGAAGTGCAGGTGATTCAGCTGAAGATTCTAAAATGGTTTGCATTTCTTTTGCTAATGAAAATATTAATTTAACAGGTATTTATCATTGGACTAATTGCTGATAGAAAATTTCAGCATTTTAATCCTGTTTTGGAAACCTACATTAAGAAACACTTTAGTGCAACATTAGCCTACACGTAAGTTCTGTTTTGTTGTTTTAAAACCAGTACTTCTTTTTGTATATTTTTGTAAGAGTCTTTTCCATATACTTTTGCCTGTGATTCTACATTTCCCTTCCCCAACTGTGAATTTACTGGGATCATTTTTATTATTGTTTCTCTCTTAACAGACCTAAAAATCTTGTTGAAAGAGATAGGTGATATATTATAAGATTCCGGAATAAGTTCTTGTTCTTCTCCACACCTTTTGTTTGTCTTTGAAATGTTCAGTTTGTGTTTGATGAAACAGATACATGAATGCAGAGTGCCCGCCGCACTGCAGCTGCCTGATGACTGTTTGATGAATGAATAAATGGTTGTGGTCCTGTATTGAGGTTATTGGTTATTTAGTATGAATAAAATTCAGTTTTGTACTTTTCAGTCTATCTTTTTGCTCTTTATTTATTTATTACCATTTTTAAGGTCGCAGGTGATTTGTTTATTTTTGTTCTGCTGGACAAAGCTGGATAAAATTGTTTTTTTCGGGAATTCCCTGGCAGTCCAGTGGTTAGGACTCGGTGTTTTCACTGCCATGGCCCGAGTTCGATCCCTGGTTGGGGAACTAAGATCCCGCAAGCCACACAGCACGGCCAAAAACAAAAAAAGGATCTAAAAAAAATTATTTTTTCTTTTAAATTGGTTGGTTAGTGATGTTCAGAGAGCCAGAATGTTAATGTTGTCCAGATAAAACATCTGTGGGTTTGACGGTTGTTTCTAGACTTCATCTGGATATTGGCTTTTTTTTGTTTTGTTTTTGGATATTGGCTTTTAATACTCTTGCATCTCTTTCTTTTTTAATTTTTTCTTTAAATTTAATTTTTTTATTGAAGTCTAGTTGATTTACAACGTTGTGTTAGTTTCAGGTATACAGCCAAGTGATTCACTTATACATATATAAATATGTGTGTTTGTAATATATATATGCACATATATATTGTTTCCAGATTCTTTTTGCCTTTTAAAGAGTGCCTTTCCTTTTGTTCCAGAAGCTTCGGCTCTAACTAACTAGGATTCTTACCACTCACCCAGCTGCTCTCCACCTGCCCTACATCCCCACATGGGCCCCTGTTGGGTCTACTAGACACCAAGGGGAAAGTGTGAAGCCTGGTGTTGATGCCACAGCCCTGGGACCTGGCCACCTGGGCTTATGTTACCACTCTGTCACTTTCAAGCTTAAGTTGCTTAAACTCTGTGAGCTTCAGCCTTCTCATCTGTGCAACAGCACGGTTGTAGGTTTTCTTGAGAATTTTAATGAGTTATTACATGTCAAGTATTTGGAATAATCCCTGCCACTCAGAAAGCACCAAGCAGTAGTTAGGTTTTGTTATTATTAGAATTATTAGGGCGAGTTCCTCATTCTCTCACAATGGGATTTATTGGCATTTATTCAGACTTTTTATTGTGTGAGTTGCAGTGAAAAAGAAAGGTTTAATTTCTTTAAGAACATTCAACTTAGAATCATTCGAAATGATTCTCTTTTAGGGCCAGGAAGTTGAGTCAAAGCTCCCATCTGTGTCTTGACCATACTTAGATCAGAACCTGTTGTCCTTGGCTGCGGGACTCAAGGTCAGCAGCTCTGTCCCTGATTCTTGGGTTCTTCCGTGTTGGCTTGAGTGCATGTTTATTGCAGGGCAGTGGGTGGAGCCCCCAGTGGGCGGGGAGCAGCGAGTCCTCACCACACAGGGCAGAAGCTGTGACCAGCTTTGTGCTTGCTGACTAAGAAGCCTTTGTTTAAAACATTCTGTACTCTCGGTGGAGAAGCCCAGTTTGTCACACTTTGGACAGTTCCCTGCAGACCGTGGGAGGGCTGATCATGTGACACCATCTCACTATAGCAACCAGAGGGAGCCCGGGGTTTATGGGCGTGGCCTCCTTGCTGCTCTGGGTGCCATGTGACCTCCATATGTGTCACTTTCACCATTCTCCTTCTTTATTGGAAGGGGGCCAAACAGCTTTGCTCAGATCAGATCTTGCACTTTCATTTCAGAAAATCGGAACAGTGGTAAGGTTACCGTGCTGCATTCCAGGTCGCCTAGCTGGCGTCCCCCTGCCTGTGACTTTGGGGAGAACGGTGCCCTTATTCTCAAAGGTGGAAAACGAACATTGGGGAGCTTTGGGCAAGTTACTCAGTGGGAGACACAAAAAGTACCATTTTATTGTTAAGTTATGATGGGACGGAGTTGAGAATCGGTATCCTCTCATTCAGTCTGTCCTCTGCCAAAAAGTAAATTTTAATTTCGGAAAATAAGTATTCTTGTCATGTTTTGGTAAACTAGCAACCCCAAGTGGTTCTTCAGCCATTGGAATCTGAGTATTTTTGCCTTGAAATACCAGAGGAGATAATTGTGGTTCACGCAGTTCTAACCAATCACGGAAGGTTGTGTCTGCACTAATGAAGTACTTGCAGCCTTCTCCGGCCCAGGGGACATTTGGGTTCTAAGTGTCGTCACAGCCAGTCTCTCCTCCGCCTCTTCTAGGAGCCTTGGTTAGGCTAGAGTCTGGTCCAGGTAGTTTCTTTATGTCTTTCCTTTGATAAATGTTGAGATCTGTAGCCTTTCTTTGCAAAGAACTCCAAGAGAAGAAATTAAAGATGACTGGAGGCGATGGGCATTACTTCTTAGCCCTCCGACTCTCGCAAAGCAGGAGCTCCCCTGCCTGGGCAGTTAACGGATCAGAGTGACCGGCTCTGGTCCAAGCGAGGAGGGAGGGAGGTGTCAGCTTCGGGGACGGTTCTTCCAGAAGACCAGCAGGACAGGCTCCTTCTGTCCACAGAGCTGCCTTGCCCAGAGCTGGGTCACACCTTCCTCCCACTGAATCGATGTGCCGTTTGGTCTGCCCCTCTGAGCTGGTGCCGAGGAATTTGGTCTTTCTGCAGTTACAAGTGGCGTGGCTCGCGTGGATTCGGGTCTTTTGACTTCCAGATTTATTTTCTGGTTCTGGGTCATTCTCTTTGCAAATCATTCCTTCTTTTTATTCTTTTCTTTGATTAATCTATTGGAAGGATTTCCAAAATGTATTTCTATGGAATGTATATTTCTTGGGATATTAATAAGGTCTAAGACTAAAAGGTGTGTGTGGTCCACTCAGTTTGGGAAAATAAGTTAAACCGAGTGAAACAGGTTTTCTGCCAGGACTTGAGATGTTCTGCTGTGCCTCAGGAACCATCAGGAGGCATGTATGGGACAATACCTTTCCCGACGTCGGGGCCAGGGGAGCCTGTGGGAGGGGGATCTCTCTGGCTTCCCTTCCTCAGGACATACTGGCAGGAAGGCTTCTATGGTAGTCTCTCATTTCTTGAGTTCTGCAGCCTGATCAGTGTTAGAAATGACTTTGTATCCACTCAGTCACCCAAAAGCCTTTTTATTGTGATTTATCAGTAGAATTGTTACTCTTAGAACCGTTCCGAGGTCATCCAGAATCCAAGTTACAGTTGCTCTTATGAGTGTCTTGTAATAATCTCGAATAACAAGCTAGTGCATGCTGGCTCACAGCTTAACGGGAAATGCTGTGAGTGCCCTGACAGGTTATTTTTATGACTCTGATGAATATTTAAAAGCTACAGGGAAGTTCTGTTGATTACATAAAAAGTTGGGGAGTGGAGAAGTTTGCTTTAGGGAGTAGTCTTGGTGGTTGTTGTCATACAGGTTTTACGTATGCTGCTAGTTTTTGGAGAGTTACAGTGTAGCCCAGTACACTAAAAGCTGACAGTATACTGCAGTTAATTTAATTCTTCTCTTACGATTTAGAAAGCATAGCTTGAGGGTCATCCTTGTGAACAGTGACTTAGTTTATGGGCCGGTAGTGGTAGAAAATATAGACGTTTGGACAGAATCAAAAACTGATGATTACCATTACTGCCTCTATCATTTGAAAATACCATATGCTCAATAAAAAAAATGAGCATTATGAAAATAGATATGTCTGTAGAAATCCCTTTGATTTTTGTTATTTAGCATTGGGAAAGCTAGTTTACCTACCTACTCCTGGGCTTCTCCATCTGTAAATTAGGGATAAAACTCATCACTTGCCTTATAGTGTTGCTGTGAAGAATAAATTATATAATACATTTAAATGCTTACAAAAACATCTAAAACTTAGAAAGTTCTTGATAAATGCTCAGATCTCGCTCCTCTGAGAGTTATTATATGGGTCGCTTTCAATCTGCTTGAGATACATTTCACAAATATGCATATACTGACAAGCGTGTACCCAAATAAAAAGAACCCACTTGTGTATTTTTGTCCCAGTTAAGAACTGAGATATTGTAATCTTCTGGACTTGTTAACTTGTGTTTCCATTATGAACAGGAAGCTGACGAAAGTTTTAAGGAACTATGTGGACAATGCCGAGAGGCCAGGAATCAGCGACCAGCTGTATAAAGCCATGAAAGCTTTAGAGTACATCTTCAAGTTCATCGTGCGCTCCCGGATCCTGTTCAATCAGTGCGTATCACCGTGCTGGCTCTCCGGTGGACTTACAGGAAATCCTTTCCTTCCTTCCTTTTCCTTCTCCATCCCCCTTCCTCTTGCTTCTTCCCCTTCCTCCCGTCTTTCTCCTTCCTTTCCCTGCTGTCGAGCATGACACAGCAGTAACAGATAACAGTCCTGGGCTGGGTTTGCCCACACGCACTGTATCTGCTCCCACATGTAGTGAAAGGCAAGCATGAGTTTGAGTCTTGAGCCCTGAGTCTGAAATGTGTGCCTATGAGTCCAACATCGTCTCCTGAAAGCATTGATTCAGAGGTAGTGCGGACTGAACACCAAGGGTTCTGAAGTTCTTTTCAGTATATCTTATAGAGAAAAAAGCCCTTGAAAAACAAAATTAAAACAAACAAGCAACAACAGCAAAAAGCCAAAACCAAGTTAAACTACCTCACTTGGGAAGACTGGGGGCTTCCTCCCTCTTTCCGTCAACTAGAATCATGTTTTGTTCCTAGAGAGAGATTCCCACATACAAGATTGCCGTGCAAATGGACGCTCAGTGTTTTAACCTAGTGATGTGTTTCATACACTATGTAGGTGAACTTATGAGTTGTGTTTGAACTTTAAAGTGGATTGGGATATTCCCAATCCACTTTAAAATAATGACTTCGTTATTTTATAGAGAACATTAGTATTTTTTTCCTATATATCTTTAGATGAAAGAGATGTGCTAAAATAAATGAGCTTTCAGTTGGTTCACAGTATTTAACTGTATGAATGAAGAGGTGTGAAATGGGTAGATGGGGTGTTGGGGTGTTGAAGTTGACTCCCTCTGCTCCTGCTTTTGGAGCTGTAGCTGCTCTGGGTGACCTACAGTGGATGATGTTGGTTGCTGCTGGTTATTGGAGGTTGATGTTCTTGTGGTGAGTTCTAAACACAGAGACGGAGTTTAAGAATCAGTGTCCCTCTGAGTTAGAGAATACATGTGACTTCTAAAAGCACAGCCCTCTCGAAACGTATCAGTGAATCCTTCGAGATGGAGCGAGTGTGGACGCAGATTGGTCCCTCCTTATTGCCTCTTTATCTTTGTTGGCCTGAAGTCAGCTTCTCCAGAAGGGCTGGGGAGAAAGGGGAGGTATTCAAAATCCAGCCTGTGCACACCATGGTACATGTAAGCCAAAGGAGCCAGTTAACTGATTGTGTGTACAACTGTAAGAGTCGCAGATGGGAGGGACTTCCCTGGCGGTCCAGTGGTTAAGACTTTGCCTTCCAGTGCAGGGGGTGTGGGTTCGATCCCTGGTTGCAGAGCTAAGATCCCATATGCCTCAAGGCCAAAAAACCAAAAAACATAACAGAGAAGCAATATTGTAACAAATTCAATAAAGCCTTTAAAAATGGTCCACATCAAAAAAAAATCTTTAAAAAAAGAAAAAAGAGCCACAGACGGGGTAGTACCCACCATTAATCAGTGGTCACGGCCCCTGTGTTACTGGTCAAGGATTGTTTGTGCTTTGTTCGCTCTGACATTCCGTGATCTAAGACCCACGGTTTGAGGCCATCGTGCTCTTATCCTTGACTGAGATATCAAAGGCACACTCTTCTATTTTTCTTATTGTGGATAAGGGTGACTCTTGATGTGGGTCGAAGCATTTTCTTCTCTTCAAGGTCAAAGCTGTTGATGATTTTCTCACTGTCACGGTATGAAAGATGACCAAGTAAACGAGGTTTTGTTTTCCTGTGTTTTATCTTATTATTATTATTATTATTTTTGCGGTACGCGGGCCTCTCACTGTTGTGGCCTCTCCCGTTGCGAAGCACAGGCTCCGGACGCGCAGGCTCAGCGGCCATGGCTCACGGGCCCAGCCGCTCCGCGGCATGTGGGATCTTCCCGGACCGGGGCACGAACCCGCGTCCCCTGCATCGGCAGGCGAACTCTCAACCACTGGGCCACCCGGGAATCCCCAGATACAGTACTTGTTAAATTTAAATCTTTAGTCTGAGATTGCTGAGAAGAATCTATGATAGGAAAAAAAATCATAACCTTAAAGTCATGGGCAACAGGGCTAAAGTCTCTTAGTCGCGTCTTGTCCTCAAACTGCCCAGGGCCCATTTTAGTAGTTCTTCATCTGTCTTATCAAAGGCATTGAGATGAAACACTGTTCCTATCTTGTATAGTCTGCTTAAGGAAAAAGCCATCCTGTGTCCTTCACAGATGTCTGGGATGTTGATTTATAAGCAGCTCTGATGCATGGTTTTTTTGAGGTGGGGAAGAAATCACACTCGGGTTCTCATTTTCTTACCTGCAACACATCTATTACCTTGGGAGAAAAACAGTTGTGCTCAGAGCTGGAATTGACAACTGTGTTTTTCTTTTTGCAGTTGGAATAAACGTTTGAGGTCTTTTATTTTTCTTCTTCTTTCAGACTGGTGTAGTGTGTTTTCACATAATGTAGTAGCTTTGTGAAATGCCACGATAGCTGACAGTAATCCTTCCAAAGAAGGAAGGGGTGAAACTTTGGAGAAGAAGGTATTGAAACTTACGGTTGTTACTCCACTCTCTTTCTCACTATGCAAATCCATGCTTTTTGTTTTGTTTAGAAAGCTCATTTTGTTTTGAAATGAGAACAGTAGTTTTAAAACTCTGGTCCAAAGATATTTGGTTCCTGGGGAACCCACCAAAAGATTCCTGACAGCCAGGGGCGCTTCTCCACTGGTTTTGTTTGTCTGTGTTTTCTGAGTGGGTGGATCACATTAACTGGAAAGCCAGAAAACAGTCGCATCCTGCACCAGACCTTCTGACTCCAGTCGCTAAAGCTAGTTATTGCCCAGTTCCTCTTCTGTCTTTCTGTTGCTTTGTTGAGTGTTTGCCTGTTACCTGCTGTTAGCTTCTTGAATAATTAGTCATTGATCGTAAGTTGTAAAGTTGAGTATTTAGTTCATTTATAAATAATTCAATTAAGTAATATATAAGGTTTATATCTGCTGTCTTTCTATCAATTTTCTCTTTTACCCATCTGTATTATGTTTCCTTTTCCTGCTTTTTTTGGCCTTCTTTTGTATCAATCAAAATTTTCTTTTTTTTATCCCATTTTCTCTCTTTTTTGTGTTACTATTGTCATGCATTTCAAGTCTACGTATATTTTAAGGCATTACTATTATTATTTTTATAGTTGGTATTCATTCAGCATGTTTTATATTACTGTTTTTCCATCTTTCTTTCTTTTTTTTTTTTTTTTTTTTTTTGTGGTACGTGGGCCTCTCACTGCTGTGGCCTCTCCCGTTGCGGAGCACAGGCTCCGGACGTGCAGGCTCAGCAGCCATGGCTCACGGGCCCAGCCACTCCGCGGCATGTGGGATCTTCCCGGACCGGGGCACGAACCCGCGTCCCCTGCATTGGCAGGCGGACTCTCAACCACTGTGCCACCGGGGAAACCCTCCATCTTTCTTTTAATTTTATGTTTCTCTATAGGATAATTTTCCTTCGGTGCAAAGAACTTCATGTAGAATTTCTTTGGGTATAAGTCTGCTGCAGGTTTTGTTTGTACGAGAATCGTTGACTTTATCTTTGTTTTTGAAGGGTGTTTTCTTTTAATATAGAATTCCAGATTGGCAGTTATTTTCTTCTTCCAGATGTTTTTCTTTTCTCTTTTGATTTCCATCATTTCTGGTGAGAAGTCAGCTTTCAGACTTACTGTTACATCTTTGAAGGTAAAGGTGTCTTTAAAATTTTTTCTCTACCTATGTTTACAATTTTTCTCTTTTTCTGTGGTTATTAGCAGTTTTACTATGGATTACATAGGAATGGTTAGCCTTTTATTTATCCTACATTGGATTTTGAGAGCTTCTTGAATTTTTCAAAATTAATTAATTAATTATTTTGGGCTGCTTTGGGTCTTTGTTGTTGCGCACGGGCTTTCTCTAGTTGTGGCGAGCGGGGGCTGTTCTTCGTTGTGGTGCACGGGCTTCTCATTGTGGTGGCTTCTCTTGTTGCGGAGCATGGGCTCTAGGTGTGCGGGCTTCAGTAGTTGTGGCATGTGGGCTCAGTAGTTGTGGCTCTCGGGCTCTAGAGCGCAGGCTCAGTAGTTGTGGCGCACAGGCTTAGTTGCTCCGCCGGCTGTGGGATCTTCCCAGACGAGGGACTGAACCCGTGTCCCCTGCATTGGCAGGCAGATTCTTAACCACTGCGCCACCAGGGAAGCCTGCTTCTTGAATTTTGGATTGATTCTCTATTAGTTTTGGCAAATTCATGGCCATTATCTATCCTAATGTTGCATTTGTCACATTGTAGCTCTCATTTTCTTCTGTAACTTCAATTACATGTATGTTAGATCTCTTTATTGTGTCCTGCATATCTCTAGCACACTTTTCTATATTTTCTGTCTCTTCTGTTTATTTTCCTGTTAATTGTCTTCCATTTCACTGATTCTGTCTTTAACTGTGTCTAATCTCAAGTTAACCCATATAGTGAATTCTTAATTTTATTTTATCATTTAAAAAAAACTTTTTTTTTTTGGCTTCGTTGGGTCTTCGTTGCTGTGTGTGGGCTTTTCTCTAATTGCAGCGAGTGAGAGCTACTCTTCGTTGCAGTGTGCAGGGTTCTCGTTGTGGTGGCTTCTCTTGTCGCAGAGCATGGGCTCTAGGTGTGTGGGCTTTATTAGTTGTGACACATGGGCTTAGTTGCTCCGTGGCATGTGGGATCTTCCTGGACCAGGGATCAAACCCATGTCCCCTGCATTGGCAGGTGGATTCTTAACCACTGTGCCACCAGGGCAGTCCCTGAATTCTTAATTTTAGATATTATATTTTTGTTTTAGAATTTTCATCTTTTTTTATACAGAATTTTTTATCTTTAGAATTTTTTATCTTACCTTCTGTTTTCTTCATCTCTCTATTTTCATATTTCCAGTTTTCTATTTTTTCCATCTTTTTCTTTTTGTTTTACAATATAATACATTTATTTTGACAGTCTTGATACAGGATGCAACTGCTTGCTGACTACAGTATCTTGATCACTTGTGGGTCTGTTTCTGTCGTCCCTTTTTTGATTGGGCCACATGTGGTCTGGTATTCTGCTGTGTTTAATAACTTTGTTTGAATACAGGACTGTGAATATATAAAACCGTCAAAGCTCCAGATGATGTGACCTTCTTCAAGAGATGATTCATCCTTTTCTTTTCTAGGCAGAGAGAGTGAGACTGAACCTTTACACTACAGAGGCTGTATGTAGCCTTTGTGAGCCTCAGTCTTATATGGTTTTCCTCTGGTTGCCCAGGGTTTTCAACTGAGAGTCTGCTGTGTTATCTGGAGCCCCTCTCCCTGACATTTTTCAGACTGTATTCTTTATCTCTGGAGACAGATAAACACTCCACTCTGCTTTATAGATGTTTTCATTTTGGTTTTCAGTCCCCTGCGCCCTGGAGCCTTAGGAATTGGCAGATATACTGGGAGCGGGGTGGGGGGGAATGGGGGAGAATGGATGAGTACGTGCTAGAAGCCTCCCCAAGTATCTGCGCCAGTCTGCCAAACCTTGCTCCTTTTCACCTGCAAGCAGAAGTTCATGACTTCATAACTGTCATTGTTTGGCACACTGTTTATACAAACCCCTATTTGAAAACCCTTTACAAAACAGATACACTAGGTTGCAATGTCCCATTTTAGACAGAATTTGTTGCTTTACAATGGAACTCATTTAAGATTACTTCTAGGGTAATTAATTATCACTTAGTTTACAAAATTTTCCATTGTACACAAGTTTTCAGGTATGGTATACTTTTAATTAGGCAGAAAACTAGTCTGTATTAATAAAACATGTGCGCTGCATCATTTTAAAATGCAAATGTATTGCTTGTTAGTAACACAGCAGCTTGAAGTAACTGCTAATAAATAATTTATAGACGAAACTTATTTACAATTAGCAGCACGTGTTTGCATACATGTAACCAGTGTGCCACTTCCTTATTATCCATTTACTGAATATGATCCACTTTTTGAATGTTTTCCCGGAACCACCAATTCTGTGACGGAAGAATTTGTATAGTGTCATTACTCTGAAATCAAGTAATTTTGAGTTTATTATTATAGTGTCATTTTCAAAAGGTTCTAAGATCATGTTAAACTTAGTTATCTTTGTGATTGTCGATTATGTGACATTATGGGTTTAAGAAACACTGGCAGGATATACACTGAAATATTAATGATGTGATCTCTGCGGGGTAGAATTAAAGCTGGATTTCTCCATCCTTCCTTCCTCTCTCCCTTCCTTACCCTCTCCCTCCTTCCCTCCCTTTTTATGCGTTTCTGCGTTTTTCAGCCTTGTAAAATGTGTTATGTTACAAGCCAAAAGGCAATAAATAGAATGAATAAAACCAGCTTCCTCAGCGTGAAGGTGTATCTCCCTAGCTGAGGGTCCAGATTATAATCCAAGTCAGCTCCCATGTTCCATGGATATCGAGGATGTTCCCTCACAGCAATTTTAATGTCTGTAGATGCAGGAGCAGAAAGTGGTGATGTGCCGTGTGCCAGGCCCACAGATCTGTGTGTTCCTTTGCAGGCTGTACGAAAACAAAGGAGAGGCCGATTTCGTGGAGTCCTTGGTGCAGCTGTTCCGGTCCATCAGCGACATGATGAGCGGCGTGTCAGACCAGACCGTCCGGGTGAAGGTAGGTCCTTGGGGCAGCGTCGACCACACTCAGGGCCCCGCTCTTAGAGGCAGGACTCCCTGCAGGCCGGGAAAAGCAGGGTCTGCATGTCCTTCGAAGCCTGGACTTGAGCGGAAGGTTCAGGAGCGGCTTTGCGGTGACCATGGTCGTGGTCCCTGTAATGGGATTCTTTTTGCTTCCTCTGGAGGGGCTCTTAAATGCTGTCCTTGGTCTTTGCTTCTCTGCAAGGAGAGGTTCTCAGTTTCCATTACGGAAGGATGGGGAAGTGGATGAGAATGATGTGTTCACGTCACTTGTCAGGGCACCTCAGTATCTGAGCAGGTGTGGGAGGCCGAGGCTGTAGGTGCCCCAGGCGTCCGTCAGGCCTCAGGCTGAGCTGCACTGATAGTGATATATCTTGGTCCCTCCAGCGAGTCTGGAAGAGCGAGCGAGGCATCCAACCTTCCCGTGGTCCTTCTGTTCTCACCACCTTATTATCTGTCCTTGCCCTGTGGTCCTTTGGGAGAAAAGATGCCTGCGTCTCAGGTGGGGTCTGTGTGGTCTTCAGGACACGCCGGCGTGGAGGTGCCAGGAGGTGGGGCGTGGGGGGCGGGCCCAGGGAGCAGCCCGGGACCCGCACACTTGCCAGCATCCCTGTCTGGCAGTTTCAGTGTGGCTGACTTACTGCAGAAGAAGCCGTGCGATTTGTGTGCACTGCCCGTGCTAATTCCTTCAAAGGACAAGAACCTTCCAAATGATTAACTTGCAGCTTTCACTCCGCTGCTCCTTGTAGCAGCCTCTGTTCTTACTTTCCTCTTTGAATGTTCTTTTACTGTAGCATTTCCCAGGAAACATCTTTATGGCTATGAAAAATATTGTGGGAAAGTGATTTCCCAGATTTTAAGTCTGGGACAGAGATGTACGTGTGCTCAGATGTGTGTCACGGTTGTTGCGACCAGGGGAGCAGTGTCACTAAACGTGAACAGTCACGATGGCCCTTTCATCTCGGAGGTGAAGCTGCTGTCTGGCAGAGCCGTGCCGTCCTCAGTATCACTTCTCAGTCTTCATGTGGAGCTGGAGATCCACAGAGAAAGCTGTGTGGCGTGTGTTTTCAAGTTTTGGCTTAATTATTTTGGCAACTTATTGCCTAAAGCTGCCTTATTGTTTTGAGGTTAAAATTAACAGTGTGTTTGGTACATTTACTACGAAATCCTCTGGCATTTCTGGAGAACAGACACAGGGAGTCTAAGAATAGATACAAATGACAGGAAGTTTTGAGCCCAGAAGTCCTTTTTGGTTTCTGAATATACTGTTAGATTATTAAATTTGATTGGGCTTGGCTTGTGTCTGCCCACCTCCCTGGATGTCAAGGCGTTTAGTAACTGCAGACTTGAAAGTCCTTCCTTCAGTGGGTGTTTTATTAGGAGACACGGGTGAGTTCAGTGACGTTTGTGCCTCGGTGCAGACCTTACATCTGCAGCACAGATGACTGAGTTTTATTTGAAATGTTGCCTCCTTGCTGCTGATTTTGTATTTTGTTCTTGCACAATAGGTGCTTCCTCGACTTCTGAAATTTAAGAATTCCCATCACGGGATCCTGTTTTTGTGTTGTTTTAACTCTTTGCGTTTTGCTCTATGGAAATGGAAATCCAATTGTGAGTCATCTTACGTAGAGGAAATATGAAAAAGACTGGCATTTCTTAGGGGTTAAACGTTGTTTCCCAAGGGTGGCCCTTGTTGGCTTGTTTTGATCTTGGAGATGACGTCATTTGTGAGCAGGGGGTCAGCGCGCTCCATGCGTTCTTGGTGATGTTCAGCGTGACCTGATAGACTTGTGGGGTGGGAGTGGCCGTTCTGAGCCCCGCCGTCACCCTTCTCAGACTTGTAAGAACCACTTACACCCACCTTGCGGATCCAAGTCAGCATTTTATGCCTCAGTGAAGGGAGAGGCGAGAGGAGTTTCTGATAATAATTAACTGCAGGATAAACACGGCATCCAATTAGAGTTTTCAACAGCGCTGCCTTCCACTGGACTTGGAGTTTTTAGCAGCGTCATTTAACTTAAGCAGGAGCGTACTTGGGTACGTTTTTGTTACATGGGAGAGGGAACCACGGTGAATATGTGGGCGATGCTCTGCCAGGTGGCCTCAGGTCTCCTCCACTTCTAGATCCTGCTCTGGGGCCCCCATGCGGTTCTAGAGACACACTCACCATTGTGCTGCTTTACGATCCCTCAGTTAATGACCCCCAACCTCAGAGCTGCTGACAGGTCCTTAAAAAAATTCTTTATATGGTAAAGAATATGAAAAATTACCACTTTAACCACTTTCAAGAGTATAGTTCTGTGACATGAAAGACATTCACGTGGGTGTGAAACCATCACCACCATCCGTCTCTGGAACCCTTTTCATCGCCCCAGACAAAAACTCGGTACCTGTTACACCGTAGCTGCCCCGTCCTCCCCTCCTCCCAGCCCCTGAGAGCCACCGTGCTGCTGTCTGTCTCTATGAACTTGAGTATTCCAAGTTCCTCGTGTAAGTGGAATCATACCGTACATGTCCTTTTGTGACTGCCTTCTTTTTTTTTTTTTTTTTTTTTTTTTTTTTGCGGTACGCGGGCCTCTCACTCTTGTGGCCTCTCCCGTTGCAGAGCACAGGCTCCGGACGCGCAGGCTCAGCGGCCATGGCTCACGGGCCCAGCCGCTCCGTGGCATGTGGGATCCTCCTGGACCGGGGCATGAACCCGTGTCCCCTGCATCGGCAGGCGGACTCTCAGCCACTGCGCCACCAGGGAAGCCCGTGACTGGCTTCTTTTACTTATCATAATGTCCTCACGGTTCATCCATGTTGTAGCAGGTGTCAGCATTTCCTTCCTTGCTGAGACAGAATTGTATCCCATTGCATGTATCTAACAAATTTTGTTATTCATGCACCGTTTGATGGACACTTGGGTTCTTTACACCTTTTGGCCTTTGTGAATGATGCTGCTGTGAAAGTAAGTTTACAAGTAACGAGCTGTTCAAGCCCTGCTTTCACTTCTTTTGGGTCTATACCAGATGTGGAATTGCTGGGCTGTATATGTAATTGTTTGAGGAATTACCATGTCATTTTCCACAGCACCCATACCATTTTATTTTTTATAAAAATTAAAGAAAAAAAGATTTCTTGTTCCATTTATCTTAACAGTATTTCTGGCAGCTTCTCAAGCTTGAGACTCATTACCCACCCCCTCCCACCTTTAGCAAATGTTGCTGGTTTGTCTGCTGTACTGAAAAGATCCTCTAATACCTGTTCAACATCACCTTTCCTTTATCACTTCCTTCCGAAGAAGACGAGTCCATTCTACTACCTGAAACTAACCCTCCACCTGTGTTGAGTTCTCCCCTACCTGTCCCTTCCTTTGGGGTCCTGATGGATCCCTCACCCTTTCGTCTCAGTCTGGAATCTTCTGTCTGCACATCAGATTGCCCCTTTCACATGCCTACAGCCACCCCCAGACATCCTAAGCATTCAGCAGGTGCTTCGGGGAACCTTCTTGGCCATCACGCTTCTCCGTCCTCTGCCCCACCATGAGCAGGTCCTTGTACCTGTGGCCAGCGCCATCTGGTCCTGTTCTCTGCTCTACCCTGTGTGGTCACCGTCTGCCTCTCCCCCACGCATGACCCAATGGCACTTCACCTGCAGCATCTCCAAGCCAGACGCCATCTTCCTCTTCCATTGCCTTCTCTTCCTTTGCTCACCTTGGCCGTGCCTGTCACGAGCCACTGTGTGTCTGGTACTCAGTTACTCTTGATGAAATTATGGCAGAACCTCTCTTTACTCGCTACACCCTCAGTGCTGTACCTGCCCTTCTTGTTCCCTGACTGTGTTTCAGCATTTCCCTAAAACTCACATCTGGCGGTAGACTTGTTTTTCTCAGGAAGCTGTGACGTTCTCCAGCTGCCTTGGAGAAATGGGTCAGATTCCAGGTTCTGCCGTTCAGAATCTTCACAGTCAATACAGCCAATTCTCCTATAGCCTTTGATTCTTAGAGACACGAGTAGAGTGCCCCTCTGGATGCTTGGAAGCCACCCGGAGGGTTAACGCCAAAGGCTGATAGGAAGAAGCATGAGCTCCAGGGGCTGACATTCATCGATCACTTGCCGTTTTGAGTGCTTTATATTTATCATCTTCTGTGACCCTTACAGTACTCCCGTTCCATAGGTACGATCGTTGATTGTAGGTGAAGACACCTAGAGCTGTTAAGGAACTTGCCCAAGGCCATGGGACCAGGCAGAGGGATAGTTTAAGCCCACGTTGCCCAGATCCAGAGCCACATCCTTCCATTCAGTTCCCCCCAGAGAGGGTCACTGGGCACCAGCGATCCGATGGCTCAGAAACAGGGCCTAAAGTGGTTGTCCACATCGACGGACAGCAGCTCTGGATCAGATGCTTTGGGGCTGTAAAGACATCAGCTTTGTTCCCTGTGGAGCTTTTCATCGGAGTGGATATGTCCTGTGTTTTTTGGCATAAAGCAATTAAAAAACTTTGATGCTATGCCAGCAGAAATTGGTTGTGTCTAGAGGAGGTAAAGGCGGTTCCATGGGGCTGGTCCTGAGGCTTCTTGGAGGATGGGTCTCGGTGATGGGCCCCCTGCATTGGCCACAGAGGCTTCTGTTTCTTCACCACTCGTGGATTGCAGTGCTAGATTTGGGGCACGTGGGGTTTTGCCATCAGAATTAACACAGGCATTGACATTTTCACTCTGTTCCACAAATCTTACAACTCTGTGGGATGATCCTGGAAAAGACTACCCTGTGAACTAGGCATAGCCTCCCTAGAAGTTTCTAGAACTTTCTGTTGAGGGAAACATGGACCCTGATCCACAATAAAAAATGCGTTGTTGGGCGTGTCTGTGTGTGTGTGAAGCTGAAGTCTTTCATGAAAAAGTTCTAACCCTTTATTCCATGGGATGTACTCTGGCATTTTCTGTTCCATTCTGGTATCCTTTAGTCTATTCTGAACTAATGTATTTCACTAAAAAAAAATTGCTGGTTGACAGGCACTAAATTTATTTCCTGAACAGCAAACGTCTCTCAACCCACATTTGAAAAACACTGCTCTTTACCGTTCTTTCTATTTCTTCCACCCTCTTGTTCGGTTTAGTATGAAATATTATTAGTGTTGTGTGTGTCTTCCATTGTAAAGACACAGGTCCCTGGTGCTCAGTGAATTCCTCTACCAGAATGTGGATTGGACTGGGGTGAAGATTAATCGAATTTGAGGCTCCTGAGCTGAGATGGGCACACAGATGCGTGAGGCTTTGCCTTCCTTCCAGGGGGCTGCCCCTTGGGTGCCAGCTTCCCTCTTGCTTGCCTTTCTGACCCCTGGTGGTGCCACTTCTGTCTGGCCTTCCCCGGGAAGAACTGTGTTGGAAATAAGCTATATGGTAATCACAGTAAATGCAGTTGTTGGGTGAGTTTTGCCCTCCAAGAAGCATGGTTTTCATTTCCTTAAATGTAAAATAGATAGCTAATGGGAAGCAGCCGCATAGCACAGGGAGATCAGCTCGGTGCTTTGTGACCACCTAGAGGGGTGGGATAGGGAGGGTGGGAGGGAGGGAGACGCAAGAGGGAGGGGATATGGGGACATATGTATATGTATAGCTGATTCACTTTGTTATAAAGCAGAAACTAACACACCATGGTAAAGCAACGATACTCCAATAAAGATGTTAAAAAACAACAACAACAACAAAAAATAATACCTGGAGTTGAACTATACTTACTTCTCTTCTATTTTATCTAAAATTCTTCCTTATCAGAAGCTTTGGCTGCTTTTTGTCCATTTCTCAGCTAGCTTCCAGGGTCCTCACTGCTTCTCACAAATTTGTAAGTTTCAAATATTTTTGTCCTCTGGAAAAACTCTGAATGTTTTAGGGATGATGACAAAATAAGGATCGGAAATACTGTGATTTCCTTGCAGATGAGAAAATCAGGTTGCACAGGTGACTGCTGACCTGCCCGGGGCCTTGGCTCTAGTAATAGCAGCTCCCACTTGACCCCTTCATCCTGGGCCCCAGTGTTCTCCACTTCATGTGCTGCGTTCAAGATTCCCATAAGGATGTGAAGTCTTATCAGCTCCCTTAAACAAAGCAGGGATTTATTGTGTCCTGGCCCTCAGTTTAAATGTAATATGTGATCTTTTTAGACAAGTGGAAAATGCCAAAAAGTCACTTCAGAAAAATAAGTCTCACTTGTCATCTCCCCCCCCATAAATTACAGTGTTAGCATTTTTGTCTTTATAATCGTAGGCTTTTCCTCCTTAGGCTATGATGATGCATGAGATCGTATGTATGATATATACGTACAGATATTTGCATATGTATGTATGTGTGTTTATACATACCTGCTTATACAACTTTCCTTTTTTCCACATACATTTTATTTCCCTACATCCTTCAGTACTCTTGAAGAACACCTCTTTTAAGGTTATATCATTTCATGGTTGTGTCGTAGCTTATTTAACCAGTTTTCTATGTTTGGGCACCAAGATTGTTTGTAGTTTTCCTTTCCGTAAACAGTGCTTCAGTAACCTCCCTGGCCAACCCTTTCTCTATGGCAAAGACCTGGCTGTGTCCGGTTAGCTGGGTGCATACAGATTTCCAAATGCGCCGAAGGTCTGTGGAAGTTGTGAGCAGAGCTATCAGGACTTGCTCCCTGCCTGAGGAATCTGTGCACCTCCCATTTGGGCTGTTGTGTTCCACGTGATGGCCTGGCCTTGGTTTTCACTAGAACCCTGGTCCTGTCTGTGATTCCACTTCATCCTATTCTTTGTGGGACTGAGCGACTTGACCACAGTGCTGGACGCCTAGGGAGCTCTTTGATCCTCAGAAGTCACCTGCTTACGTAACCTTGGCGTCTCTTGGTACAGGATCAGTGGGTGAATCAAGTAAGGAGACAAGAGCTCTCCTGAGTCCAGTTCCTTCAGCTCAGATGATTCTGGGCCCTGAGGAAGCAGGCCAGCGAGACGTGGGAACCATCATAGACTTGTATGTATTTTAAAGACATGGGTAGCATCAGAGCCAGGAAGGTACGCTCAGAGCAAACAATAAAATATTTTCCTCACTTTTTTTTGAGGCTGGGGGCTGGTGGCTGTTGATTGTGTTGATTGATCCAGGATGCCGCAGATGCGAGTCAGGGCTTTGCTTGCAAAGTCTGTCATCATTTGTCCGAGATGGCTTGGATGGTGACTTTCCAGGTCACTTGTCCGTTTGGGGGGAAGACTTTCTGAACCAGGATATACTCAGCAGCTGAAGGCTGGCGTCTCAGGAGAAGACAGCCATGAAGGGAACGGCCACGGGAGAATCAGCAACGGGCCAGGCCTTCTGGAGAGTTCTCCTACTAACAGGGAGGAGAGGGTGGTCCCAGACTCCGGGGGCCGAGGGGACCGAGCCGTGCTTGGAAGTGACACCAGTCTCCTCGGACTGCTGCAACTAAATACCACAAACATGGCAGCTTGAAACAGAAGTTTCTTCCTTCTGGGTGCTTGTCTTAGTTTGGGCTGCTGTCACAGAATATCGTAGACTGGGTGGCTTACAAACAACAGAAATTTATTCCTCACGTTTCTGGGGCCTGGAAGTCCAAGATGAGGGTGCCGTCAGGGCCGTGTTCGGGTGAGAGCCTTCCTCTGCATTGCCCACAGCTGACTTCTTTCATCCTTACGTGGTGGATAACAGAGACATGAAGCAAGCTCTCTTGTGACCCTTATAAGTGCACTAATCACATTATGAGGACCCTACCCTTCCGACCTCACCTAATACGAATCACCTGGGGGTCTTGTGAAAATGCAGATTCCCCCTCGGTACTTCCAGGGAGGCGGCCGAGGGTTTTCATTTCCAGTCATAACCCAGTGAGTGCAGCTGACGTTGGTCCCTGGTCACACTCTGAGGTGGGTGTGGTTGGATCTCACCTGTGCAGTGAGTGTCCTGGCTGCCCTGGAGGGTGGAGTCCAGGCAGGTGCAGGTGTTCCCCTCGGGGCTGGCTTCACCTGCGCCACCAGCGCTCCGCTGCCCGATGTTCTGGACTATTCTGATTTCACAAGTTTTCCTTACGCGTAGATGATAAGACACTTGCAAGTGAAGTCATGACTCGCATCAAAAAAGAAGAAGCAGGGCTTCCCTGGTGGCGCAGTGGTTGAGAGTCTGCCTGCCGATGCAGGGGACACGGGTTCGTGCCCCGGTCCGGGAAGATCCCACATGCCGCGGAGCGGCTGGGCCCGTAAGCCACGGCCGCTGAGCCTGTGCTTCCGGAGCCTGTGCTCCGCAACGGGAGAGGCCACAACAGTGAGAGGCCCGCGTACCGCAAAAAAAAAAAAAAAAAAAAAGTTGAAGAAAACATTCTAGGTCATTTGCTTGGTAAACCTTTGGCTCAAAATGCTTCCAATTTGAACTCACCCAACACTGGGGCTTCCAGCTTCCCCCAGTGTATAATGTGGAGAGCATTCGCCCAGTGTTGGATTTCTGGAATCTCTCTTCTGGCCAGAGTTCCTTGCAGGGGAGTTGCACAGTCTTCTCAGCTGTAGCCCCAGGACACTTGAGATACCACCCATGTGGGCAGACTTTGTCTGGAGCTGTCTGGATGGAGACACTTGTTTCCTGACCACCTCCCTGCCCCCATTTGTAGTGGACAGGACTTTGCAACAGCAGCAGAAATGCAGCCTTAGCGGAAAGCAAAATCATTTCTGTTCTCCACTCTTCTTCAGCAAGCCAACCGTTTGTGTTGGTTTTCTACCCAAGTTATGGTGTACGTGCGTGAGAATTTTTATAGTTACAACCTAGATAAGGTTCGCTTTACTCCCTTTTTATCATTATATCATGAGTGCCTTTCCGCATTAATGAGTAGTTGTAGTTGTAACGGCTCTGTGCTAGTTCAGAGCACGTGCCTGCATTGATGTGCGTTCGTTTGCTTAATCAAATGATTTTTCATCATTAATTTTTCCATTGTTGAGTACTAGGATTTTTGCTTTTAGCATTTTAAGCCTGCAGTGAATGATTTCATTGAGAAGTAGTTGGTGGCATTGATCTTTCCTTTAATTTTGTGGTGGGTTTCCTCCATGTTCTTTTTTTTTTTTGCAGTACGCGGGCCTCTCACTGTTGCGGCCTCTCCCGTTGCGGAGCGCAGGCCCAGCGGCCATGGCTCACGGGCCCAGCCGCTCCGCGGCATGAACCCGCGTCCCCTGCATCGGCAGGCGGACTCAACCACTGCGCCACCAGGGAAGCCCTCCTCCGTGTTCTTTACCCTCATGTGCCTGTTTGTGTTGGAGGACAAGGCTTGAATTTGGGACCGCAGGATGTCAGGCCTTTCCTAGCCACCTTGCCTGTCCTGCCCCCTGCAGTGATGCTCTCTAGTGGAAAAGCACTCCTCTCCGGCACCTGGAGGGATTGCCTTTTCCTGGCCCCTGACCTTGGCCTTCAGGGGTCTCTCCCCCAGCTCCCCTTCCTTATCCAAGCCTTCTGCCCACCTCTTCCACCAGGCAAGGTGCCCCCCAGCCCTTTTCTCCTTCCTCCATCACAGTAGGTCTCATGGATGGCTTTATGCCTAGCCCCTCATTGTTCATTTATTGGCTCATTTGTTTTAAAAATTCATTTACTAATATGTTCATTCTGTGAGCCAGGCACTGTGCCAGGTGCTGGTCACACACATATAATACAGATGTGGGCTCTGTTCTCATGGTGATTACATTTAAGTCAGCGAGACAGGTATTAATCAAATCACCATACCCACACATGTATAGTTGTACGATTTTAAGCAAACCATAGAGATAAATCTCTAATTTTAGATTGTAAAAGGTCCTTTTGAGGAAAGTAAGGGATAGGATGACCAGGGATATCAGGGGATGGGAAAGAGTTGGGGGGTTCAGGGAAGGTTTCAAGGAGGAGTTGGGTGAAGAAAGCATGAGGTGGGGCAAGTTCCAGGTAGAGGCCAGTAGACAGGAGGGTATTTGCTGCTTTCAAGGACTGGCCATAAGATCAGTGGTTGTGGCTGGATGGGGTGGGCAGTGAGCCAGCGAGGGCTGGGGGGAGAGGATGGAGAGGTGGAGGGGCGCTTGGGGCAGAGCCCTGTGGTCCTGCTCAGGATCCGTGGGCGCCACTGGAACGGGCATGGTCACATCAGACGTGGCTTCTCAGAGGGTCATCTGGCTGCTGTCTGCACAATGGGCTGGAGCAGTTAAGAGAGGATGTGGTGGGGTGAGAGGCTGTCATGAAGTCCAGGTAAGAGACTGTGGGGTTGGGGCTAGAGCAGGCTTCTTTGCTTTAGTACTGCTGACATTTGGGGCCCATCCTTCTTGGTTGTGGGGCTGTCTTGTGCACTACAGATGTTTAGCAGAATCCCTGGCCTCTACACGCTAGATGCATTCCCTAGCGTGACAAGCAATAATGTGTCCAGATGTTGCTCAGTGTCTCCTGGGATTGAGGTGGGGGCAGAATTGCCCCTGGTTGAGACATTGGGCTCCAGTATTGGTGATGAGTTTTGAGAAGGAGGAAGAGACTTGCTGGTATAATTTATGGACTGCGGTGGTGGCTCCCATGTGGGAGATGAGGAAGAGGCAGGGTGGTTTCATCACCTCCCAAATCGTTGGCTTAAGCCACTGCATGATGGAGAGACATCTTAAGAAGCGGGTGAAGGGACTTCCCTGCTGGCGCAGTGATTAAGAATCCACCTGCCAATGCAGAGGACATGAGTTCAGTCCCTGGTCCGGGAAGATCCCACATGCGGCAGAGCAACTAAGCCCGTGTGCCACAACTACTGAGCCTGCGCTCTAGAGCCCGCGAGCTACAACTACTGAGCCCGTGTGCCACAACTACTGAGCCCGCACACCTAGAGGCCGTGCTCAGCAACAGGAGAAGCCACCGCAATGAGAAGCCTGCGTACCGCAACAAAGAGTATCCCCCGCTCGCCGTAACTAGAGAAAGCCCGCGCGCAGCAACAAAGACCCAACGCAGCCAAAAATAAATAAATTAATTAAATTATTAAAAAAAATAAAGAAGTGGCTGATGATTCTAGAATATTTGGACGTTGAGGGTGGGCTTCTCCTGAGATCCTGCTTAAAAGTTATCTCTTTCTGAGAACTGCTGTGCTAGTAACTCTGCTTCACTCCATCACGGGAAACATTTTCGTGTGCAGCCGTAGTGCGCTGAAAGCGTCCTTATTTACGTGCATTTTGGGTATCTACCTCACATTTCTAACTACGTGACCATCGTTTAGGACTGGGCTCTCATTTTCCGGTTCCCTTTAGACAGCGTCCAGTTTCCACCCCTTGTCTGGTGTCTACTCAGTGGTGCTGCTGGCTGGGTGGCTGGAGGTGTCTACACAGATACAGTGCTTGTTGCTATTGGATGCTTGGTTACGTTACATAATACAGTGGAGGAAAGTACCCAACCCAGACTCCTATATGGTTTGGAGAGAGCTTATCTGCTGCTTTTGTCCAGGTGGATTAGGGAGCCTGAGATAATCCTAAGGCCTTCTATTTGTGCAGCTCTCTCACTCCTCAGAACCTTTCAGTGCACCTTCCTGTGATCCTCCCAGCGCTGCCATGGCACCCCGTTCAAAGTAATAATGAGAAAGCATGCAGGAGGGAGGGGCAGGAAACACGATCATGTAAAGTCGGTGAGTTTAATAGCAGAGTCATCGATGGAGACATTTAGAACCCACATCCACTGGCTCTTCTCTGCAATCTTCAAATTGCAGCTGCCCCTTGGAGCGCCTTCCAAGATTTTGTTCTAGGAAAGATGAGGGGGTTTAAAACAGAGTCTAAAGCAGTCTGACCCATCTAAAGGATGGTCTCCCAGGTGAGCTGAAGGCACAGGGTCTGCAAAGGTCATGTGCACTTTGCTTGTGGAATGCTCCTTATAAGCGCATGTGCCTGTAGGTTCTTTTTGTATTGTAAGTTTCTGTGGATTGAGGCTTCTTTTGATTGCAAATGATGTAAACCTCGAACAAGAGCTAAATAAATGGCAAGATATTCCAGTGTATGGGTAAGAATACTCACTACTGTTAAGATGTCAGATCTTTCCAACTTGATCTATAGGTGCAATGCCTTCCCAAGTCAAAGTCCTAGCAAGTTACTGTGTCACTGTTGACAAAAGTGACATGAAGAGGGCAGAAGACCCAGAATATTCCACCCCATACTGAAGGAGAACAGCATCAGAGGACCGACACTCCTCGACTTCTGGGCTCTCTGCAAAGCTCCAGTAATCTAAATGCATAAAGCCAACGCACATTCACTTCCAAAAGAAGGAAAGTAACTGATTCTTGTCACTGGGGAGGCCAAGGCGTTAGTCATGACTGTGCCCAGGGGTTGAAAGAGATCCTTGCTCTCGGCTCAGTACTTTGTTCTCTCTGCTTGAGGGAAGAATGGCCACCACTAGTCAGAGGCTTGTAGTTTTCTTACTATTTGTAATCCTAGAGGACCCAGAATGACTGTCTAGCTTTTCAAGGCCAAAACCATCCACAGAAAGAGCCCTTGTTCACCTTCCTCCTGTAAAGGAAGGGACCATCCCTGAAAGGAAAAGACAAGGAAGTTGAAAAGAGCAATGGGGGCTTCCTGCTGCAGAGAGTAGAGAGAGAGGGGTAAAGGCGGCCAGTAGGGGGGCTGACATGATATTTGTGAGTATAGCTGAAGCCAATGCAAATTAGTGACCTTGTGAAATGGCTTCTGTAGCTATTTTCCGGACTGTCTGCTGGGCTGGTGGAAAGGGTAGTTAAAGCCTTCATTTAGGCTTGGTGTTCCGGCTGGCATACCAAGTAGCCCAAGCTGAGGCCCGAGAGGAGAATATACCCTTAAATATGCCCAGGAAGAATTTTATTGAGAAACGAGTTGGCTAGTGCTAGAGCATTAGCAAGTGTGAAAAAAAAAAAATTTCATACTTGAGCTTAAAAAATCATCAGCTCCATTATACTTATATCGAATAATTACAAAATTTCATGAAAGCTATTTTTCAGAACTTTATGATGGAATAAATTATTTTTGTGTATGTATGGACGCAATCTTGGACTTTATGTTGAATTTTAAAAGTGCTCACATAGTTGCCATGGGAAATCAGGGAACTGGGGAGTGAAAAAGTCATACCTGAGTTTTTCCGGGACTTTATGAGGGGACAGAATGGTTCTGTGAGGGAGGGTCAGCCCTTGCTTTCCCCGTGATATCCCGAATCAGACATTAAGCTTATACCTTACACTGTAAACCTGGGAATCCTGTGCTAGGCAGAAGAGTTTTGATGAGAATCTGAGCAGCATTATTCTCCATGAACTGTGGATGTGACGCTTTTCTAATTCAAGTAGAATTATTTTCCCCTTGGGAAATCCTATGCATTCAATATGGTACATTGAATTAGGGGAAAGGCAAAGGAAAGAAAAGGCTATAAAAGGCATATGTTGTTAAAATAAAGCAGGTTTTATTCTCGCCTGTGTAATCTTTAGATACAGCGATTGATTCTTAGAGTTACTAATATTGTTTTTGAAACGTAAATTGTCTTCTCCCTAGTTTAATGATTAGGGAAGAACAGCAGCCCTCACTGGTTAAATAAACATAACTAAAGTGTAATTAATTTTTGAAAATGAGATTTTCATAGAAAATCTCACGAAATACACGTTGTGACATTACACATTTTATATGGTCACCACTCAAGATTAAGTACAAAGGTGATATGACTGAGAAATTAGGTGACCGCCAAGTCTGTCCTTTGTTTTTCTTTTAAACGATTCATTTTAAGATGGGAAAAAAATACTACTCCTGCTGCCATTTGTCAGGCTGATCATCTTGTTAGTTCCTGGTAGGTCATGACTCTGCTGATGGGTTCCCATCAATGCATCCTTAAGGGGAGCAGCTTCGTGGATCCATTACCTTTGGCAATCGCCTTGCTGATTTGCATGGTCTACCAGCTGGCCCCTTCTCCTTTCTCCTGCCTTATTTTTTCTGGACCTGAAGATAAACCGCTGGTTCAGCAGTACGTTGGAGGGCTCCAGGTTATATGATTTATTTACTGTAATTTGCCCTCTGGGTGTGTTTCGGATGTGAGTGTCAGGCACTTACCCCTTCTAGTTTCCCAGCTTCCTACAATTTCCTCTGCAGCCAGAGCTACCCCTGGGGCAGTGGGCAGCTCTGTGTGGCAGCAAGCTGGGATGGGAGCTGAGTGTTCTTTGTGCGTCATTATTAAAACTTCGCCTAGCGCAGAATCTTGAGCTAACAGAAGCTATAGGACTATTTTTAAATGAAATTTTCATTTCTTTGTTTTGATTGCTTCTCAAAGACAGGTAACAAAAGAGAGTAAAGTACCGTAAAATAACACACCTAAATCTACCACTGAGCGATTACTCATTGTCAGCCCTTTGGTCATGATTGTGTCTGAATTCTTTCTGTTTCTGTACGGATTATACATGTGATTTCCAAGAAGCCGGTGATAAATACTTGGCCAGCGCTGTCCCCTGCTTTGTCTTCCCGCAAAGCATGTATGAACTTCTTTCTACGGAATAGATACCTTCCTGTTGACACAGAGAGACTTGCTGCTTGGACCAAATCAGGATCCAATTAAATGCTGATAAATTCAGAACTACTTGACAGTACATGACAGAAAAAAGCTCAGTCAAAATGATCAGCAGTTAGAGGGCTTCCCTGGTGGCGCAGCGGTTGAGGGTCCCCCTGCCGATGCAGGGGACGTGGGTTCGTGCCCCGGTCCGGGAAGATCCCACATGCCGCGGAGCGGCTGGGCCCGTGA